>NC_137786.1:92558931-92751431 GCF_963383645.1 Muscardinus avellanarius | reverse complement strand
TAGCTAACTCTATAATTGTTCACCACCCTTGAACCCTTGTGAAAGTTTAGGAAGTAAATTTATGTAGATTCAAAACAGAAATGCATCGGACAGAATCAGCTCTGGAATTAGGAAGTGCTAGAGGCCAGCCATTCCCAAACTACTTATTTATTTATTTATTTATTTATTTATTTATTTATTTATAATCTAGGAAGCCTATGAAACACATGACTATACATACTCACAGTTCACTGAGAGGATTATGAAGTCATGACCAGCACAGATACAAACTAAAAAAAAAAAATGTATAAAAAAGATACTGAGAGGTCAATCAAAACAAAGAGGTCAGGAATATATGTGCCAAGAGCTTTCTACAAAACTCTACCTTCACAGCTCTTTCTTGAGAACTGCGACTCCTGGAAACTCCATATGTAATAGATGCTATGGCTTATGCCATATAAATCAACTCTCACTTTGGTTATTGCTCAGAGAAAGAGTTGTCCTAGAGCCAAGAGCCTAGCCCATACATAATTATTTAGTTTAAAATGGGGTGATGAAGCTGGCATGGTGGGGCATGCCTTTAACCCCAGTACTTTGAGGCTGGGACAGGAGGATCACAGGTTTGAGGCCAGCCTAAGCAACTTAGCAAGACTCTGCTTTTAAATAAAAAACCCAAAGGACTAGGGTGTATCTCAGTGGTAGAATGTCCCTGGATTCAATCCCTAGTAGCACAAAAATAAAATGGGATGTTAAGAAAATCTCGGGCCATAGACTTGATGTTCCACTCTGGACAACAGCTGATTTGCTCATTCACATCCTACCTGGGGAGGAAAAGGAATGGTAATTACCTTTTAAAAGCCAAATAATTGTCATACACACATTTCCTTGTTTCAGATTCTTTTCGTGGGTCTCTGTGAATCTTAGTGTTCGAAGCTCTAGACGCAAAGTTATTGTGGGGACACTGAGAGGTCCCCCCAAGCTCTTTCTTACATTTAACATATTTTATGATGAGATCACCGCAGGTACTGACTAAAAGTCTTCTCTCAAGAAAGAGTTTGACTCTGGACAACATTGTTAGAGAAAGGATGAGATGAGATGAGTGGGAAGAAGATAGAAGAAAAGGAGGAGCGGAGAGGGCAGAGGATGGAAGGGGCTGAGCGAGAACAGAGAGAGGAAGAGGAGGGAGAGAACCAGTGGGAAGTTTCAGAGACAAAAAACATTTTTCCATTTATTTTTAGTAAAAGAACCAAGTTTCAATGCTCACAAAGATTAACCTAAGGTAGAAAGCCCAGAAAACCAAAAATTATTTGGAGCATTAATTCAATGCAAAGAATATAAAGTTAAGGAACTTTGAAGCAAGTTTTTCTTCCAACCTCAAAACAGTATAATAGAAGGGAGAATATCAAATAGGGAGAAATGATGAAAGAAAAGGTGGGTAGGAAATAAAATTAAAAGAAATCTTAAATGAAAAGAATCACAAATCAGATAAACTCTAATGGAGGTAGTTGTATGTGCTGGGGTACATGAGTTAACGGCAGCGAGTGTAGCCAGTGCTGATGGAGTATTATGTTTTTAATGTGAGCGTTGCATTTTTAGCTGTATAGATCTTTGCAAAGGAGGAAACTTCTCAGATGGGCATGTAATCTCAGGCATTGGGAGGCTGAGATATCAGGATCACAGATGTCTGGCCAGCCTAGCAACTTAGGGAGACGTTATTTCAAAATCAAACAAACAAACAAACAAAAACAGACTGAGGGTATAGCTACACCTCAGAGGTAGAACTTCCCTGAGCTCAATCCCCAACATCAAGAGAGAGAGAGAGAGAGAGAGAGAGAGAGAGAGAGAGAGAGAGAGAGAACGCAAGAAAAAAGAGAAAACTTTTCTGTGGTCTGTTCTTCTGACATTAAATAGAAATTAAATACTTTCTATTTCAAAAAAATTACAGGGATTAAATAAGGTAATTGTTTTAGAGTACTATATCGCAATTGATCAGTTGGTATTTATTTTTATACGTTTGAAATAGTTCATAGTAGTGCCGGGCGTGGTGGCGCACGCCTGTAATCCCCGCGCTTGGGAGGCAGAGACAGGAGGATCATGCAGGTTCGAAGCCAGCCGCGCACGCTGGCTTAGGAGACCCTGTTTCCAAATAAAAAAATGTAAAAATAGGTCTGGGAGTGTAGCCCGGAGGTAGAAGGGCTTCCAGGAACCCCAGTACCACAAAAAAAAAAAAATAGTTCATAGTAAAGTAGTTTGAAAAAAAGGAATGAAGGTGGAGTAAGATATATATAAAAGGAATAATTTGATAGAATGTTAGTAAAATAAACACAAATTTCAAAACCTTAAAAATGACAAATACTGTAAAATATTTGTTTTAACAGAAATCCAATCTAAAAGTCATATTTTATCAATTAAAACTCTAAATGAGACAAAAAGGTAAAACAATTTATCCATTTAGAGAAAGTAACGAGATAACATATTTATTTAGGAAATAACTGGAGAAATATAAAACTCAGGAAATACAAAAAGTAACAGTGATTCATCAAAGAATAGAGAACAATATAGCCTGGTGTGGTGACACACGCTTGTAATCCCAGTATTTGGGAGGCTGCGACAGATGGATTGTGGTTCTCAGACAGTCTCAGCTACTTAGTGAGGCCCTTTGCAACTCAGTGAGACCCTGATTCAAAATAAAGAATAAAAAATGGGGCTGGGGTGTAGTTTGGAGATAGAATGCACCCGGGTTCTATCCCCAGTAACACACACACACACACACACACACACACACACACACACACACACCAGAAAAAAAAATAGAAAAAGCAAAGAAATCAAGACATGTAGAAATAAAAAAAAGCCAAATATAAAAAAAATAGATATATCAGTTACCTAAATGTTTATAATGAGGTTAAATGCTTTTATATAAAGTTAAAACCTCAGGTTTTTGATTAAAATTCTAGTGGTTATTATAAATAACTTGTGATATTTCATGTAAACATATAACTATACAAAATATGAGTATTTAACATAATTTAAATCTGCATATAAGCAAATTGTATAGCTTTTTATTTTATAAGCGATTGATTATTTGGCAAACTTAAAGTGGTTGAATAGAGGTTTTAAAAATACTTTAATTATTCTAGAAAATAATGTTTACCTGGTCAATATTTTCTGCTCATAAGGTGATGTAAATGAGCCTTTATTAGTAAAAGCTTAAATAACCAAACAACTTTTTTGTTCATTTCTGCCTTTAATTGATTTCTATTTAAATCCACTTTAAAATCACTTTTCTAAATAACTTTTGGATCAAAGAAAAAGGTCTAAACTGTATTTGTAGACTGTTTAGAAAATGTTAACCATATTTGAAGACAGTAAAAAGGTACACAGACAGCCGGTTCATGCTACAAATCTCACATAACCTCCGAGCCAAGGCTACATGAAAGGAAATATAAGATAAAAATTTAAGAACAACCTTGCATATTAACATAGACATAAATTCTAGAGTACTGAGAAACACTGGCAGAACTCTTCACACAAAGCAAGTAAGATTTATTCCAAGAATACAATGAATTTTTCGTTCTCTTGTGTGTGATAATTGCATCAACAGTTTAAGCAAAACAAACCAAAGGAGAATTCTAATAGAGGTCTCTTTAATAGAGAATTTTAATAGATTAATAGAATCTTAATAGACACATAACCTCTTTTTGCTCCAGTTTCTTCATTTTAAAATGCAGATGGTAATGGTATGGACCTCAGAGGTTTGTTGTGGGATTAAATTAATTAATGTAGCTAATACGTTAATAGCGCCTAAAACTGTCAAATAAATATTAGCTACTATTTTAAGAGCCATATCCTTTAAAATTTAGATAATTAGGCCTGCATTCATAAGTACAATGATGGCAGTCTCTTTCGGTCCCAGAGCCAACGCGATGCTTAATTGCAAAACTTTAAAATTGTTTTTTTAGAGTCATTGCCATTGGAATGAGTAAAAATGAGGCACACAGATGAGTACTACTTTTTTCTATTTCTCATAAAATTTCCAGCCAATATTATTCAGGACAAAAATAAGAGACATGATGATTGGCTTGAAGAAGGCAAAATGATAATTTTTTTATAAGATTTGCTTACATTAGCTTAAAATGGTAACATATAGAACTTTGTAAATCATTGAATTCCATGAAATCGAAAGATGAAAATGAATATGCAAATATCCAAATCCTTTCTTTCCTTCTTTTTTTTTTTATTCCTTTCTTTCTCTCTGCTGAGAATGAAACTTAGCACATGCTAAGCAAATGCTCTACTGCTGACCTACAGCCCCAGCACCATCCACAATCTTTCTATATAACAAAAAGAATATTTGACAAAAGGGCTCCTTTGTCATTAATATATGTAACAGAAAATAGTGAGAAAGGGCCTAGGATATGTGGTAGAGACATAGGAAACAACCGACTCATGTACGTGGGCTGCTATTAAAGAAGGATAGAGTAAATAGGGTAGTGTGCTGTGTTCCAGGGTGGAAATGCCTTAATATTACAGAGATAATGAGTTTGCCTAAGTTAAATTATATGTTACAGAAAAATAATCGCTCTTCAGTAGCCATCATACTATCAACATTTTGGGTATATATCTTACCCTTATCTTTACAAAAAATGAAATCAGCCGGGCAGTGGCACACGCTTGTAATCCCTTCGCTTGGGAGGTGGAGACAGGAGGATTGCGCTGGTTCGGAGCCAGCCTCGCTGGTTTAAGAGACCCTGTTACCAAATTAAAATATAAAATAGGTCTGGGAATGTAGCCCAGAGAGGGGTTTCCAGGAACCCCAGTACCACCAAAAAAAAAAAAAAAAAAAAGAAAAGAAAAAAAATGAAATCATTATATAAATTATATTATTTTGTATCATCTTAATGAACACATATGTCATGTTCAAATTTCCAAATTGTATAGATTAGGAGTTGTGCTGGTGAAAAAATAAAAAGATAATTCAAACAATGTAGAGATTTATTATTTTGCTCCTTTGAAGATGTACAGATCAAAGAAGGCCAAGATTAGTAAAATAGATGCCTGATATTATAAATTATTCTATTATATGCTTTCTTTTTAACTTTCTAGTTGGACATGCTTTCAGTAACAGTCACATTATAAAGCAGAGTACAGGTTGTAAATATATGATCATTTGTGATATGTAGACTATATGTGCAAAAAGTTACAGTATGTATAATGTATTCACAATTCAATGAAGAGTTATACAATTAAGAATGCTCATCTAAAGCTGGGTGTGGTGGCACACGCTTGTAAGCCCAGCATTTGGGAGGCCGAGACAGGAGGATTGGGTTTTGCTGACAGTCTCAGCTACTTAGTGAGGCTCTTTGCAACTCAGTGAGACCCTGTTTCAAAATGAAGAATAAAAAATAGAGCTGGCAGTGTAGCTCAGAGGTAGAATGCACCCTGGGCTTCATCCCCAGAACCACCAAAAAAAAAAAAAAAATGCTCATCTGTATAGGAATTCATATTTATTCTTAATTTCTTAAATACTATGTAAATTTTATGTATGATTATTGTATGTCTCTTATAACTGGAAAAATGAACTTAAAAGTATAATAACTAAGCCAGGCATGGTAGCCCACACCTGTAATCACAGTACTTGGAAGTTTGAGACAGGAGGATCAGAGGTTTTAGGCCAACCTTAGCAACTTAGTGAGGCCTTATACAACAGAATGGGAAGGGATCTTTGCTAGCTCCTCTTCTGATTCAGGACTAATACCTATAATATACAAAGAACTTAAAAAACTTAACATTAAGAAAAAAGAACAAAAAATAACCCAATCAAAAAATGGGTAATTGAACTAAATAGAGTCTTCACAAAAGAAGAAATACAAATGGTCAATAAATATATGAAAAACAATTTCAATATCTTTAGCAATCAGAGAAATGCAAATCAAAACTACACTGAAAATACATTTTTATGATGGATTTGAATTTACATTATTTTATGTTTACATTATTTACAGTAAAATTATCAGAGATATATAAAAATTTCTCACTTTAATAATTTAATCTTAGGAGTTACTGATTAGAAACCCAAGTAAGCAAATATAAAAAAAAAAATAGGGGCTTCATTGATCGTCCCAATGTTAAGGATGAACAAGTAGATGACATCGACAACCCTGTAGAATGGAGGAGGTTGCTTTTCTACCCTTTGACCCATTATCTTGTGAGTGGCTGGCGGTTCTCAGAGAGGGCACCCAGAAGGTCAGGCATTAGGGGTAGATGTTTTCAATCTAAGAAAAATTTCTTTTCCCAAAGTGTAGCACATGAGCTGTTGAGGCATCAGTAGCAAAATACACTATGGTAGTGGGTGGGTGTAGCAGTGCTATATAGAATAAATATCTTTCCACAGTTTTAGTTTTGCTGATGCTCTATTAAGATTCCAGAAAGTTTTCAGACCTGGGATATTGGAGAACAGTTCTAATAATACCCTGATCCTCCTGTCTCAGCCTCCCAAGAACTGAGATTACAGTTGTATGATATCACATCTGGCTTGCTTTTCCGTTTTGATTATTTGGCATATAGGGTGATGGTAGAACTGGGACTCAGTGTCAGATCTTGGTCAGCTTGGACCACTGGTGTCCTGTTGGAGAAGGCAACATAGGCGAGAGGGAAGAAAAAGTTTAGGGTTGGAATTCTTCAGATGCGACCTGTCATTTGTATGTATATGAGTCATTGATATTTTTATTTTGAGTTTCTTTTAACATGTGCGTATTCTAGATACAAATAAAAAATTGGGTGTTTGAATAACTACTTGTTTCGGTTCTCTTTTTATACATTATCTTGTGCTGCAGTTTGATAATCAGTTTTGAAGGAAGTGTAAGTTGATGTAAAAAATGTTCTTTGATCAAGTCAGCAAGGTGTCTACCATTTTATGAAAATGTGCAGTTTGCGATATCCTCTTTGGTCATGTTATGCCTTCTATAGATGCTGCTAAATGTTTAAAGGATGCAGATAAAGTTTTGAGAAATACCAAGTGGGTTATTTATGCTGCTAATTGATTTTTTCCTTTCTCCTTCCTTTTCTTCTTTCTTTTCTTTGTACTGTGGATTGAGCCCAGGGACATTCTACCTCCAAGCTATACCCCCAGTACTATTTTATTTTTTCTTTTGAAACACTGTCTGGCTAAATTGCTGAGGCTTACCTCAAGCCTGTGCTCTTCCTGTCTCAGTCTCTCAAACACTGGGATTACAGTCTTGTACCACTGCAGGAGACTTGCATATTGAATTATTTCTAAATTATTTTTCAGAGTATTCTTTTGTAATTAAATGAATTAAATCAATTAATTAAAGAATTAAAGTAAATATACTTGACTATTAAAGTTATCATTTTTGATATTTAGGCTTTTATATGCAAAAGTACTAAGTAGTTTAACTTTTAATTTTGCTTTTGTATAATCTGTCCTGTAAACAGTTTTAATATTAAGAAAAGTATACAACTGAGACAAAGGCATATTTTTACTTTTAATTTCAGAAGTTACTTCTTTCAGTTGTTAAGGAACAATGATAATTTATTTATTCCCCAGGGTCCAAAAAATAATTTATTATTGTAACTAATAATTTACATTAGAAGTTTACAGTCTGACATATTTTAAACTCCTGTTCTGATAAGTTAAAGGATTAGTCCTTGTGATCAAAATATACCTTTTCACTTGTACTAGTTTGCTGAGCCTATATTGCAATTTTTGTGGATATATAAGAAAAAATAGATAAATATGAAGAAATTAAGAGTTCCCCATATCTTGAGCATGAGTGCTAATAAACATTATATGCATCTCTTTCCAAAGGAAATAAAAGATTTATTGCAAGAGATGAGGGCTGCTTAACAGTGTTATTGATTCTTAAAACCTGTTGGAAAAAGGAAGCTAAATGAGGGGAAAGCCCTGAGGGCTTCTGAAGCCAGTTAAGCTGCATACATATGCTTGCTGACAGTTGGAAGAATGAACATTTCTCATCCCTCTTTGACTGTATTAGAAAACGTTGGAAAAGCTTATGGATTCAGGTTTCATGCTCTTTGCAACTGAATTCCTTTCCTTTTCATATTTTAAATTTGCAACATGTTCTATAGGGTCCTTAAGTGAACATCCTGTTTTCAAGACTTCTAAAACTCCTTTGCTTTGAACAGTGTGCCACATGGCAATTATACAAACATAAAGAGTCCAGCTGTTAGGATGGAAAATGCCATATAAATCACTGTAAAAGCATCTCTTGTCTTACTACTTTGGAGAAACCACTGAGGTATTTTAAAGGAAAGGGATACTAACTTTAAAAGCTTCCAAATAGCCAAGTCATGATTCCTTGGACTTTAGATTATAATCTCAAGCTGTTTTAAGAAGGAAAGGATTATATATCCTGTTTTCTGAATAAAGAAACATTTTTCCTATAATTTCTCAAGTTCTCTCTTGCCCCTGACCTCTTCCATGTAGTTTGTGAGATCTGAAACTGTATGATAATAAATTCAACTAAGTAGCCATCTTTAAAAATAGAAAAACTCTTTGAAATTGTATTCACTTATCTTTGCCTTATCCTTAAAAATAAACATAAACTCCTGGGCAAGTTTTCTGAGTTAAAAATATTTCTTGGAATCGAAGCAACTATACTTAGGATGGTCCTATATTTTAGGAGCATCTTGGGGAAAAAAAAAAAAAAACTGCAAGTGGGTAATACTATGAATACTCCTGCTATGGACATTTTTGTTGCTAATATTCTAACATTTTGAATCAAGGAAGTGTTTCACAGGTAGACAAAGGGAATTATAGTGAAAAGAGAAGAAAATGAACGATCTTGGATGTAGAAACATGAATCTAGCTATTAAAAAATATTAGCCAGGCATGGTGATGCACACTTGTAATCCCTGAATTTGGGAGGTGGAGACAAGAGGATTACGTAGGTTTGAAGCCAGCTGCGCTGGCTTAAGAGACCCTGATTTTTTTTTTTAAAGTATAAAAATAGGTCTGGGAGTGTAGTCTGGAGGTAGAAGGGCTTCCAGGAACCCCAGTACCACACACAAAAAAAATTAAATTTATGTGTGTGTGTGTGTGTGTGTGTGTGTGTGTGTGTGTGTGTTTTACCAGTGATTGAAAATTGAAACCAGGGGCATTCTACCTCTGAGCTATACCTCCAGCTCTTTTTATTTTTATTATTTTTTGTTTTGAAACAAGGTCTCATTAGGTTGCTGAGAATCTCACCAACAATGTGATCCTCTTGTCTCAGCCTCCCAAGTACTGGGAGCACTCTACCATGCTTAGCTATATTAAATGTTGAATAAATGTTAATTCCCTCCTGTGTTTTAGTCCAAAATTCCAGGGTGTGGAGCCCATTAAGATGACTTTATTGTCTCAGTCAGTTTCCTCTTTACTTTTTCTGGGGATATTGGGGGACATTCTCTAGGATATCAGCAAAACAACTTTTCAGCTAAAGAAACAACTGGAAGTGGAAATCTGACTCCCTGGCAGTTTGTCCTTGTTTTGTGATATCAAATTTGCTTTCTTGACTTCTAAGTAAAACTCTTAACCAGTTTTGTTATTAATTGGGCTATTTCAAAGGTCTTGGCAGAGAATGGAGTTGTTCTGGATTTTCATTCTGAATTCAACATACAGTTTCTGGCAAACTATTTCAACCTTTCTTGTCATCTATAATAGGGGTTAGAGTGGTAATGATTTTCTCATATGGTTTTTTTTAGGGGGGGTAAATCAAGAATGAACCTAGGGGCATTCTACCTCTGAGCTACACCTCTGCCTATTTTATTTTTATTTTGAAACAGGGGCTCACTAAGTTATTGGAAGTCTAGCTAAATTGCTGAGACTGGCTTCTAATCTGTGATCAGGTTGTTTCATCTTCCCAAGTATTGGGATTATAGGTGTAGACCACAACAATGGCTTCTTATAGAGTATTTATTTTAATATATTGACCAATTGATTAGCTTAACGGTACTGGGGATGGAACCAAGGGGCATTCTACCTCTGACATATAGCCCTACCTTATTTTATTCTTTTGTTTTGAAACAGGGTCTCACCAAGTTGAGAAGGGCCTCAGTAAGTTGCTGAGGTTGGCAACCTGTGATCCTCCTGTATCAGCCTCCCAAGTACTGGTATTACAGGTCTGTGCTACTACACCTTTTAATTCTTTTAGAAGAATTAAATGAGCAAATACATTATTAAAGATTTACCACGATGCCTTCTGGCACAACAATAAGAGCTTGGGCAGAGATAGATGGACAACTCACACAGAATTTACAGTCTTAGTTGATTATCTTTTTGTTGCTCAGAGCGTGGAATAATTTAGGAATATATAGTGTTAGAGATGAGATTGCCTTGGAGATTAGGTAGTGAATAATTTTCATTTACAGATGAAAAGCTCAAATCTAAAGTAGAATAAGGCTTGACCAAGGCTTATTAATGAACAATATGAACAGGACTCTCCAGAACCATTTTCTAGGTTCTGTATTTTAGTGTCACACCACACTCCCTATTGCACTCCTTCTAGTTTTGTATCTGGCAACTTCAGGGCAGGATGGAGATACATATGTTTGGCAACAGATCTGCTGTGAAGACACCAGAGAAGCTCATTTTCTCATTGAAGCTTTTCAGATATGCCACATTGATTGAGTACAAAAGGATGTGTGTGGAGCAGAGCATGGTGGAGATTGCTTCTGACAGTTTCATCATGTAGACATGGCCACGGTGTTTTACAATAACCATCTTTTAAGAGAAGAAGTTCATTGAGCTTACTTTTGGACAAGAAAGTCATCTCTTTAACTCATAAGAATGAAACGTAGAAGCATGACTTGGAGGGATATGTTTGTAAAGCCATTCTACAATGAAATGTAAAGACAGATGATACAATGCCTTCTATAGGATCAGGTTAATGCTCACTATGCCTGAAGCTTCCCCATCTGACAATGAAGAACTCTGATTTATCAAATGTTAAACACATGGCTTCCACGCTTCATATTAGGAAAATTCCTGAGGGATTAGAGCTAGTTGTGAGGTTGTATTCACTTTCCTTTATTTCTTTCCTGTGGCTCTCCTATTTCCCTGTGGGATGTGTTTCATGTGTCTGTTATTGCTTTGAAGATTTTTCATTTCTGTCTCATGCTTAACACTTGCCACTGACTCCTTGTGTAACTTATGAGAAATGAATGGCATTCTTCCCCCCCAGGGACCAACCTCGATAAGGTAAATAAATGTGCTTGTGTTGATTTTGGGGTGAAAAGTATATTTTCCACTTCTTTTATACTAAAGTAAGACTTAAGATTTTGGTGTTGATAACTTTTTGGAAACTTAATATTTTGTTTTTTTAATCCCCATGATTATTTTTGACTTTCTATAACAAAGAAAAATAACATATCCTGTGATTTAGTTTTTGGGCAACAATATATACATGAAGACATTGAATAATGGGATGGCTTGAAAGGATTTGGAGAGGTAGATCAGTGGCTGAGCGCTTGCCTAACATGTGTAAGGCCCTAGGTTTAACCCCCCCCCCCCCCAGTACCTACACACGCATACACAAGAGGATAATTTGAAACCCCAGAGAAGTCCCTCTTTTAGTAGGCCATTTGATTTTCAGCTTTCACTTTTCAGCTTCATAATTTTGGTGACAAATATAGGAATCAGAACTTGAGGAAGAATATGCACACTGCTATGTTATAAAAAATATTTCGGACTCACTCATTTATTTGGCTGGCAATCATATGGACAGATCATCTGTACCTTTTGGTTTGTTTCTGCCAGTTAATAGGTGGCAAAAGCAGCACATTTTGAGTATAAATTAATCAGCAATGAGACGAAGAACAGAGAAAGACATTTTGGTGAATGTACTTACAGAATGAATCACTGGGCAACATTCAGCCTGTATTTATGTGGGGGTATCTGTTCTTTTTCTATTTTTATTAAACTTGAATGATTAAATGGAAAGCAGGTTAAAAGTAAAAGAACCTATTATTGCTTGGGAAAAACTTACATTCAAAATATACATCCTATTTTATTAAATTAAATCTTTATATTTGTCTTTCTTATAGAGTTGGTCTTCCTCATGATTTTCTAAACCTTTCTCTGTAGGTAGCAGCACCATATAACTTTATGAGTATTAAACTTCATGTAACTACTGCCTTCATTGCATTCAAGTTAAAAATAAAGAACACAAATTTCAATTTCATCACAATTATTTTAAAATTACATGCAGACTATTTGGTAAATAAAAACAATGTTCTAGGAGACTTAACTGAGGATTTTGGCAAGTAGAAAGCATTTAGATTGTAGTTATTATTTTCAAAAAATAATTCTAGGCCAGTTTCTTGATAGTCTTCATCAAAAACAAGTAAAATGAATTTATAACAACATAGAATTAATTTGGAGCAAATTTAGTCTTCGTTCTTTGGATGGAAATGTAGAAGACTGGTTCTTTACAAGGCAGAAGAACTATAGTTGGATCTATTAGGCTAGAGTAAAAGGTCCTGCTCTTTACTATTTTAATGTGCCCAGAGTATTATCTCCTGGCACAAGTGACTGAAATTAGTCACAGCTTCCACTCGATTTGCATTTGATGTGATGCCAAGGAAATTTTCAAGCTACTCATAAGGTTTGTATCATTGCAATTACATTTTCATCTTTTTAATAGCTTTTTGCTCATTATAAAGTGCATTCTTTTGCCATTTGACCTATGCACCCTGAATAAAGACCCAGAATGTGGGATTTTTTTTTTTTACTAACATTACACTAGCTTTTTTCAACAAACCCACATGTAAATATCTTATTGCATAAACTTTACTTTAGATGCCAGTCATAGCCCTGGGTTTCATTTCCTCTAAATTCTTATCTTCTTGCTGCTCTCTTTCAGTTTTAAGTCTCAGTTTTAAAAATATGTGTATATGTATATGTGTGTGTGTGTGTGTGTGTGTGTGTGTGTATCTGTAAGAAAATATTCTTGGAGTGTATATATATATGTGTGTGTGCATATATATTTATATATGTAAACATATGTATCTATATTTGTATTATGTGTCTACATACATATATATGTATCTTAAACTCATAATTTTGGCCTGAACTTCTTTTCTTAACTATATATAGATTTAAATATCTAATTGCCTACCCAACACCTCCAAGTGACTATCTAATATGAATTTCACACACATATCAGAAATAAAAATTTCATCTTCCCCGTGTTCTACCTAAACCTACCTCCTCTAATAGTTGCTCCTTCTCAGGTTATGGCAATGCTATCTTTTCAGAGGACCCAGTCTAAATTATTATTGGTTCCTCTTTTGCTATTATCTCTCATACTGGTTTTCATCAAATTCTACTGAATTAATCCTTTAAATATATTCGGATCAGAGTCTAACTAACCTCACCAATAATCCCTTGGACTGACACCACCATCATGATCTTTGTCCTGGGTTAATGAAGTAGCCTCCCAACACTGATCTTTTTGATTTTTTTCTTGTCTCTTTCATCCTAGTCAACAGCAAAGAGTCATCATGTGTCCATCCTTTTGAAACATAGGCCGTGACACTCATCTATGCAGAATTCACCATTTGACTCTTAGTGCACTTGGAAAATAACTAAAGGTTTGCACTGACCTCCAAGGTCATAAATGCTGTGATCTCCCATTCCTTTATACACTTTATATCTTGATGCCCTTAAACATTTCAGAAAATCTTCTAACTGAATTTTCTGGAATGAGTTCCCTCAGTATATTGACAATGGCTCACAAGACCATTGATCAAATATTATCTTCTTATTGAGGCTTTTCTAAACACACCCATTCCTCTAGCATCCCTGAGCTCCCCTTTCTGGTTTATTTGACTCTCTCTGGCATTTCCCTTCATCTAAAGACTCCATTTTTTATTTATTTTCCTTAGTAAGTACCCGATTCTTGCACTAGACTGTAGAGAATGTCAGCAGGAAATTTTGAATTTTTTAAACCATTGTCCCTCCTATACCTAGAATAATGCTTGGCATATAGTGTGTTTTCAATAAATGTTTATTGAAATAATAAAATGATATGAAACTAGGCTATCATAATTCTTGCACTCTTTTCAGTGAATTGAAAAGCAATATACAGTGTTATAAAAGCAATACTTGGTTTGGACTTGGAATGGCATCAGGACTTATTAGAAGTGTGATCATGAGTAAATCTCATAAACATTTTAAAACTTCAGTTACTTATAAGTAAACATAAGTTTACTTATGATGATAAGTAAGCTTATAGAGCTTACATAGATAATATATGCAGAAGTGCTTATCAACTGTTAAGTATTTTTTTTAATGCAATTAGTGTTTCCCTGGGGATGAATTAACTTAATCTTATAATTTTATTACTACTACATTGAAGTATCTATATTTTTTCTTTAGGTCATTTTCTCTTGAATTTTTATGATAACTTTTCAAGATAAACCTAAATACTTATAAATGTATAGATTACACATTTACTGAATTTACTACTAGTATATTTAATGTAAGAGCTACAGTGTAATGTAATGGTAGGTACATATTTTTAAGGTAGTTTTCAAAATTTACTTATATATAGCTAATTTCTATTTTTTATTTTGTGCCATGATTGATTATAGGTGCTTTAAAAGAATGAATTTATAGCCAGCCATGGTGGCGTACACTTGTAATTCCAGCATTTGGGCGGCTGAGACAGTAGGATCGTGGTTCATGGACAGCCTCAGCTATTTAGTGAGGCCATTTTCAACTCAGTGAAACCCTGTTTCAAAATAAAGAATAAAAAATAGGGCTGGGGGTGTCACTCAGAGGCCAAATGCCCCTGGGTTCTATCCCCAGGCCCGCGAAAAAGAAAAAGAATGAATTTATTTAATACTTTAACCTGCTGGGATTATTAGTATAATGTTTATTTTGTTTATGAGAAGACTGAGATAGATTAATTGTTCAAGTTAATAATACTTGTGTATATGTATACATATATGGGCTTGTGTATTTAAAAGTAAAATAATTGTAAGACTCATAATAAAGTTAAAAGTATAAATATTAGATTACCGTCTAAGAGTAGGATAAAACTGTATTTTGAGACCTTAAGTCTTAGCTGATACTTTTATTTTATTTTTGGCATTCTGCCACTAAGCTTCACCTTCCCCCAGCCCCCCTATGCACTCCTCTTCTCAGTAGAATACTGAGTAATTTCAATTTTGGGTGAAATACTTGTTTAGGGAAACATTTCCATTTCTTATTTATATCCATTGGATTCTGAAGTATGATTAGCATAAGAAGAAAGAGTTTGGCTTTCTACTTGTATTTCTGCCACAGCCTTGGCCTTGCTTGTTTCTTAGCTTTATTGCTAATAATTTTTTTTTCTAGTGAGGGTATTGACATTCACTGACAATATAAGATTGTCCTTAAATTTAATCATACTAGATTCTCATTCAGTTTTTTCTTTTTTCTTTAAGTACTTAATCAATTTAAAAAGGTAATAAATTAAAAATGTATTTAAATCCTCACTAGAAAAATTTCATAAAAATTTGATACAAATTCATTGGTCTTTTTATATGGTTATTCATAACACAAATCTTTAACGTTGCAACAATCAAATAGGATAGAAAATCTGTATTCTTAAAATCTGGTTGGGAAGGGCAATATTGGACATTTAATAAATTTTCAGTTAATAGTAAATTTCAGGAAGAAAATAAAAGAAGGTGGTAAGAGAGTGAAGGGAGACTCTCAGCCTTTAGGTGTGCATGAACTAATGTTGTTAAGAGTAGAAGCATTTGTAACAATATCGGCAGAACTAGTGATCATTATGTTAAGTGATATAAACCAGGCACAGAAGGACAAAGAGTGCAGGATATTCTTCATATGAGGACTCTAAAATGTATCTCATGGAAGTTCAGAGTAGAATGGTGGTTCCTGAAGACTAGCGAGAATAGGGTAAGTGATGAATAGGGAAAGGTTAACTCAGTTACAGTTAGGTACGGGGAAGAAGTTCTTACATATTATTGCACAGAAGGATGACAAGAAATAATAATAGTCTATAAATTTCAAAAAGCTAGAAGAAAGGACTTTTAAAGTTTTCACAAAAAAGAATGACACATTTTTGAGGAGATAGTTTAACCTGACATAAACATTATATAATATATATGTGTATCAAAACATCACATAGCATCTCATTAATCTGTATAGTTTTAATATTTTATATATAAGCTAAAATAGATTTTAAAGAAGCATCTGTAGAAGTGCATGGTGCTACACAACTGTAATCCTAGTACTTAGGAAGCTGAGACAGACGGACCTCAGGTTTAATGCCAGCCTAAGCAACTTAGCAAGACCCTGTTTCAAAAATATAAATATAAAAAAAAGGTTGGGGTTATAGCTAAAATGTAGAAAGACCCTGCGTTCAATCCCTGGTACCATGAAGAAGAAGATGAAGGAGAAGATGAAGAAGAAGGAGGAGGTGGAAGAAAAGGAAGAGGAAGAGGAGAAGGAGGAGGAGGAGGAGGAGGAGGGAGGAGGAAGAGGGAGGAGGAGGAGAAGAAGATCAATGTGGCTAGAGTGCAGTGAGGGAAGGAGAAAGCAGTACAGGATGAATGTTGAGTGACAGGCTGGGAACAGAAGTACCGCAATAAAACAAAACAACAAAGAAGCATTGATACTTTAGAGTAAGAAAAATGAATTTGAATTTATTATCAGGGAAAGTCATACCTTTAAGCCATGGAATGACACAAACTCAATCATACTTAGCTAATATATTTTGGCTTCAGCGGGCAGAATGACATCCAGGGTCCAGAGAAAGAACCCGTGTGCACCATGGCCTTGGTGAGGAGACACAGGCCCTTCACACAAGTGAGTACTTCACTTCCCTCCTTTTCTGTGAAAGAATAGAAATTTGCACAAGTCTTTGACACACATGCTATGTTAATTGCTTTTTACATGCTCTTACCTTATACAAAATAAAAAAAATGTTTGTCGCACATGAAGTTAAATATTTGGATCTTGGTAATTATTTCTTAGATTCATTCCAGAATGATGATATTTTTTTAAGATTTTTCAAATCACCGGGGGTATATTTATCTGGTAAAATCATTGAACTTTATATTGTAATGTGCATTCAAATCATACTTCGTTCCTAATAATAGCATATGATGGTACCACAGGACGGGGCAATTTCCTGCAGCTTTGCAGTATAATACTGGAGGGATATGAGATCATAACATGAAATCCAGGAGTAGAACTTGAAAGACTCTTTATTCAATTTTGCTTGACATCTTTAGTAGACTTGCCTACAAAACTGTGTTGGAGTGAGGTATGATTTCTCTAACCCCAATTTGTTTTCATTCATTTTAATTAAAATAAAAGAGTAAGAAGATATTTTGTCTATCTGAAAGTGGTTCTCCACTTTACTTCATCTTGGTTTCAAGAACTCTGTTTTTCTTTAGGGATATTATTACTGACATAACACTTTAGTTTTATGAAAATATTCCAGTAACTTTGTGATTTCTTCTATCCCCCTGATTCATAGTAGTCACAATAAAGAATAAAACAGCCATAGTTTTTAAGTCCAGTAGGAGTATATTTATTGATAAGAAAAAATGCAAAGATAGCATGCAGACATTTTTATATAAAGTAGTCCCAAATGATGTTGATGGAAATTATTTTTGATGCCTTATATTTCAAAATTTGCTGTAGAAAAACAGAAAAAAATGCTGTAACTATTTTTACATGCATTGGAAAATATCAGTTTGGCAAGTTCTGTTTATCATAATGAAAAATGAGCATTCAAATGTTGGTAGTACTGAAAGCCAGATCTTATAATTAACATTTATTTATTTTCTGGACTCAGAATAAGGTTGTAAAAATTTATTCTGTAACTTTTAGATATGAAGTATGAAAAGAGATTATCTTTTTTCTTAACTATAAACAAAAAAGGAAAAGTAGAATATATACATCTTCCTTCCTTCCTTCCTTCCTTCCTTCCTTCCTTCCTTCCTTCCTTCCTTCCTTCCTTCCTTCCTCCCCCTTCTTCCTTTCGTGTGTGTGTGTGTGTGTGTGTGTGTGTGTGTGTGTGTGTGTGTGTGAGACTGGGGATTGAACCCAGGGACATTCTACTTTAATTTTTTATTTTGAAACAGTCTTGCTTAATAAGTTGCTGTATCCCTCCTTTCCCAGCCTCCCCAGTACTGGGATTACAAGCGTGTACCACCACTCTGGCTGGAGTATTTATTTTCTTTATCTAAGTTTTCTTGCATAGTAGATGGAGGTTTGGGACCATGACTCCGCTATCCTATGCAGAAAACAGCAGACTTTGGGATTTGGTATTTCTCTGCCACTGGAAATTAATGCAATGTGCTTCCTGCTGCCATGGTTATATGTGTGCTTCCTAGGGTGACTGTGGCTCTCCCTTCTTTTATTTTTCTGCAGGTATTCAGCAGGCCTTTCAAGTAGTTTTGAATACTGGTAGAAACGATACCATTTCAAGGCTCTTAGGGTCAGTGTCATGGTCCCTGTGGAAGAAATGGTTCACAACAGCGACTACAGTGGGACTCTGTGGTGACAGCCTTTGACATGACTCTATCTATGGGGGACTGTCAATATTGCCTGGTGGGTACAAAAAAGAAGCAGGGAATGCAGAAACAGGGGTCTGGAATCCCCAGCTTCCCCACTGTAGTAAAACATAGGCATGGAGAGGCTGCTGGAATATTGACAGCAAATTTTACAAATGATTGATGCCAATCAAAAAACAAACAAAAAAATTGGCAGAAAAATATGGTTTTATAAAAGTACTTAAATTCCATGTACATGCACCTATTATACTATTTGTGTTAGGCAAATTGTAAATTGATACAAATAGTGCTAAAACTGCATAAAGATAGTAAAATATACTTTACATAAAAGGGATGTATTATTAACCCATTAAGTGATAAGTTGTAATTCTGCAAATATTTTGGCAATATCGACACTGGTGAATTAAATAGGTTGGAAATTGCGATTTAAAGCCTATATATAATTACATTAATACTCATATTTTTATATAATTTTATTATATGTGTTACACAATTTTACTTAACATAAGTTTTTATAGATGTACCACGTTTAAGGTGATGGTACAAAATTGGTTAAAGTTTAAATTTAAACCATCAGAAAGAATAAAAAAACATCCATGATATAAAGGTTTAGGACAATAACTTGATTCTTTGGTATAGTCACAGCTAATAGTTTTCATAACTGATAAATATAAATAACATATGTGAAGTTACAAATATATAATTGCATATCTTTTATTTAAGAAACAGACAGGTAATATTTTGTGATATATAAATATTAATAATCTTAGTCATAATAGCTTTATAAGGGCTATTTTATTCCTATTAAGTAGATTGAAAATTTTCAACAATTTTCTATCAATGAAAGGATGAACAAAGAAACCTTGGCTTAGTCATATAATTGGGTGTGGTAGTAATTCCAGCATTTGGGAAGCTGAGACAGGAAAATCACGGTTCCCGAACAGCCTCAGCTACTTAGTGAGGCCCTTTACAATTCAGTGAGACCTTGTTTCAAAATAAAGAATCAAATATAGGGCTGGGAATGTAGCTCAGAGGAAGAATGCCCCTGGGTTCCATCCCCAGTACCGCAAAAAAAAAAAAAAAAAAGAACTAAATACTAATACATGCTGTAGTGTGAATGAGTCTCAAAAATATGTTTCATTAAATGACTCAGGCAAATAGGTTACAAGGTATATGATTACTTTTCTATGAAGTATCTAGAATAGGCAAAAAGGTATAGAAAGCAGATTAGTGATTGCTAAAAGCTGAGAGGAAGGAAGAATGGGAAATTATAATTTCATGGGCACACAGTTTTTCTTGGAATAATGGTGCTTACAAACAATGTTTATTCACTAAATGCCATGAATTGTACATTTTTTATTTTTTATTTATTTTATTTATTTATTTATTTATTTATTTATTTATTTATTTATTTATTTATTTATTTATTTTTGGTGGAACTGGGTTTTTGGAAACCCTTCTACCTCCAGGCCACACTCCCAGACCTATTTTTTTTTTATAATTTTTTTTTTTATTTGGAAACAGGGTCCCTTAAGCCAGCACGGCTGGCTTCGAGCCTGCGTGATCCTCCTGTCTCTGCCTCCCAAGCGCGGGGATTACAAGCGTGCGCCACCACGCCCGGCTGAATTGTACATTTTAAGATGATTAGCTATATTATATGAATTTTACCTGAATTAAAATAATAATAAATAAATAAAAGAGAGAAAAGGAAAACACAGAGTTTAAGTAAGTTTTCTAAGGTTACCAGGTTAGTACATTTAAGATCTAGGATTTAAACTGAAGAAATGTGCTTTCATAGACCTTGTGATTAAATATAATGTGCTTCTGAAAATAGAAATTCATTTCTTGCTTTTCACTTAAATATGATTGTATGTATTTCCAAGTAAATATTTTCTTTTTTGGGGGAATTGATATAATCTCTTTTTTTTAAATTGGTGAATTGTAATCATGTATCTTAGTGGGGTACAAGATGGTAGAAGCATACATGCACACCATTTTAAAGATAGAAAATAGTTATAGCCAGCGCATTTCTGTAGTTAAAATCTGAGTTATTACATGAAGCTGTTTTTTTTCAGTGCCCTCTTTCTTGAATTGCTGGCCTTGATGACCCAATGGCAAAAGCAGGCCTCCACGATATGGTTTCTTGTTCATACCACAGATCTGCTCAACTCTTTACTTTGAGGGAAGAAGATGGAGATAGGAGGAAGAAAACTTGTTTGTACTTACTGTTCCTCCCTTTTTTGGCAGCAGAACCCTGTATGCTAAAAGAGTCCGATTTGGCCATAAGTCTTTCCCATGGCAGGGAGCAGAAATTTGGGATATATCTAGAGATCTGGCTAATTCCACAGAACTGTACAGCTTTGGGTTAACTCTGACATTCCCAACCAGAAAAATGGGTTTATCAAGAAATTAGAGAGTTCAATAACAAAAGAAAAATGTTTGCAATTTTTTTTAACTTTTAGGAATATTACTATAGAGAAAAAAGATAACACCTATCTATAAGCATCCAAGGTACTGATTACTAGACTTAGCATCATTTTCTTAAAAGGTAAATAATAATTTGAACAATACTTTAACAACAATATTATTGTCATTCTATCAATAACTGTTAAGAAACTATATCTATTCACAGTTAACAATTGCCTGCAGGTAGATACCTATAAGTAGAATGAAATCCATTTTACTTAAAACTGTTCCATTAACCTTTTATGAATCAAGTTCATTTTGGTTTTTTATTAGAAAAATGGATTGTATATGGAATTGCATTGCAAACATAGGCCTACAATTGAATCTAAATGGTGGAAAGGGAAATATGTCTTGTAAAATACTTTAGTGTATGAGAAAGAATGCCAGAAAAGAGAAATAGGGATGAGTCAGCAACTTCCTCAGAGTTCCAGAAAATAACCTTTGGATTCATACTAATTAGCTTCAAAGGTCCTTGAAAATTTGACCCCAGTAACTGCCCTGCTGAACTTTGCAAACATAAACAGCAACTTAATTCTCCGCTTGAGTGGTAAGGACGTGACAAGCTATCTGAAGAATTTCTCATTTACTAAGAAATTTTCTATGGTATTCATGACAACATTAACTTAATACCTTAAACTCCCAGTTGTATTTTTACCAATTTTATGTTAAATTCTATGCTTGATGTTACCAAAACAAAACAAATGTCATGTTCTTTGCTGCATTTTGGGGTTAAGTCTAGCTTCTGATAGCCTACTCCTTAAAAGTTCATTTATTTGCATTCTGGTACATGAAAAGCTTGTCTTATAAAATATCTATCTCTAGAATTACTTTTGTCTTTTGGACAGATTTGAGCATCATTTTCATAACCTTGAACTTCAGTGGAAATAAGCACATAACACAAATAGTATATCTAATCTTGAAGATTGTAGAAATAATTTCAAACTATGCCCATTGATACTTTATTTTTTTTTAATATATGTCACTTCAAAGGAAGGAATTTACCACAGTCTCTCCTGTTTCTATTACCTGGAGAGGTTCTTAGTGCATAAAGAAAAAGTGAGTTGTTCTGGGGGGAGGAATTCCATTAGTTTGTTACCTCACCAATTTTCTCGGAATTTTCAGTAGTAGAAGGATATCCTTAAGGAATACATTTAGTCATGGTTGAAAAACTTAAAAATGACAAATTCTTCACTTTGAAGACTAAGGGTTGACAGAGGCCAACTACTTCAACTTCAGAGATGATGGCAACAGCAATATTAATTGCTCCTAAATACATCAGACATATCCTTTATTCCCTGTTGAATCATATCTATGTGGTTAGGGCCTTTCTCAGTGATGTGATTGTGAAAAATATATTGGATTCTTACTCTTGACTTATCTCAGAAAACAATTATAATGATAAGATTTTGATCAGGATAATATTAGCTAGTAACCCCACAATCTACCAAATTATAATGCTCATGGGTAATCTATCTAAGTATATTTCCTACTCTTATTTGTGGAGTAAGAAATTCTACCCAAATATATATTGTGGACTTTCATTTTATGCCTTTGAAAAATCTTTTATACTAAATATAAATATTTCTCTCTGGGTGAGATTAGATTCTGCTGAGCTGGTATCTATAACTATTCAGGGTCTGCATGGCTATTATCCCTAATGCACTGGCTGCTTCAAGTGGTAATAACTCAGTCAGCTCTGTGCTTTCTAAACCAATCCTCAGACCCACTCCATCAATTTTTTTGTGTGACTAGTGTTAGTTCCTCTTGCTTGCTAAAATCACATGCTTTCACTATATCCAGGTCCCAAAGCAATAGGTACTGTTTGTTAAATTTGTGGAGAGACTTACGGTATTGGTTATCAATACTCTACAGTTGTTATTGCTAAGGAATGTGAATTTTTTATTGTCAAGTTAGTTCTCTAGATCTCAACTGGCAAATTTTTGAAGGAGTTGCTATAGATTTCCGTGCTCTGGAGACTTTATTTTCCTTTCTAATCAGCATAACACTGTAATTGTAACACCTCATAATTCTACCTCCTATGTACAGCCTAAAAATGGGCTTTTACTTTTTTTCTTTCTTTTTTGGGGGGGAGAATGGGGATTGATGCAGGGACATTCTACTTTTGAGCCATACCCCTTTTTATTTTTGTTTTGAAACAGGTATCACTAGATTGTCGAGAGCCTTGCTAAGTTGCTGAGACTGACTTCAAACCTGGGATCTTCCTATTTTAGCCATCTAAGTGCTGGGATTACTGGAGTGT
The DNA here is from genome assembly GCF_963383645.1 of Muscardinus avellanarius. NCBI lineage: Eukaryota > Metazoa > Chordata > Mammalia > Rodentia > Gliridae > Muscardinus > Muscardinus avellanarius. Next base: position 92,728,168 of record NC_137786.1, on the reverse strand, counting down.
GCCACCATGTCCAATGGGGCTTTTTCTTTTCAAAGGAAACCAGTAGCTCTTGTTGATTTTACGATTAACCTGGTTAGGAAATATTATAGAGATCAGGACAAACTCTTATCTTGGAAACCTTATCCCTCTGAGCATTTTCATTCTTTTAGATATTAGTGGTCAATCACATGCATTGAGGTTGGCAGGTCAATTACTGAATCTTCTCTGTGTCCTGGGAATTAGAAAAATAAGACAGATGTCTGGATTTTTGTTAGAGGAATTTGGCATGTACACAAAAACTAGAAATTTGTATGTTTACTATTGGGATAGAAATTTAAAAAAAAAAATGTAGTGACTTTTTTATTTGTTTCAACAGCTGGAATAATATATTTTATGTGAGGGTTGTAGAAAGATTCATGAAAATTCCAGAGGAAAAACAAGTGTTCTTGCATCCTGAAGAACTATTCTAGATAGAAGAGATGGGAGCAACTTTAGCTAATGCGAAAATGAGTTGAAAATGTCCAGTGTCAGGCAAAAGCATGCCTGTTCATGTTTGGGGTTTATTTGTTTGTTGGTTTGTTTTTGTTTTTGTGGTATTAGGGATTGAATTTAGGGACATTCTATTTCCAAGCTACACCTCCAGCCCTATTATATTTTGAAATAGAATCTTATTAATTTTGGGGGAGCTTTGTTCTTTTTCTTTTATAGCTATGTTGCAGAGATTGTCCTGGAACCTGCAACCCTCCTCTCTCAGCCTCCCAAGTACTGGGGTTACGAGTCTGTGTCACTATACCAGGCTTTCCTCTCTTTGTATTAATCCAACTTTTCTTTAGATATGATTTTAGTCTTTAACACAAAACAAAATATGTCATTTACAACTGTCCCGTCAGGTATTTAGGTTGTGCGATGAAGGAAAAGGGTACCATATTGTGCTAAAACAAACAAAAAAACAAAAAAAGGAGAGACAAGATGATATAAAATTTTTTATGCCTTGATCATAATATACCATGATATTCTCTCAAAAATACTGACAAAAACAGAGTCAGTATTTCTGAAATAAGATGGATTTAGGGGAAGGGGAGGAATCATAAGTTGTATAAATTTTTTTAAATGAGAATAAGCCTGTTAGTTCGGAAGAAACATTATGTATTAACATTTTATTAGGTGCTTTTAAAAAAGCATAACAAGGTAGATGCATAAGAAATGCTCATTCTCTGGGAGAAACAATTAGACAATAGTCTGGGGAACATATAGACAGTGTTTGAGATTCTTTCCCTGTCAGTATGACAAGAGAAAATCTTATGTACAATGCTTAATTCTTTCTAATATGAACCTGACACTTGAAGTGCTTTGTGCATGGAAGGTAATATGACTTTATAAAAATAATTTTATTATTCATCCTAATTTCTACACAAATCAGGGAATTGTCATTGTATTGTTGGTATAATTGCAGTCTCTTTTGAGTAAGATATTGAAATGCAATGCAATGCGAATAACACCTTCAAGAAAACCAAGAGGCTATGATCATGTTCCTTAGTGATTATTCTCGAAATTTATATTTATGAAGTGGAACTTCACAATTGTGATATCAGTGAAGTAGCTCCTAGTAGGCTTGGATTCTTGATGAGGTTAATTACTCACCAAAAGTTGCTCTTTTCCTGTTTACAGGCATGTATCTTCATTTCTGTCCTCAAGCTCTTTCTTATTTCCGACCATGTTGTTAAAACTGATTTTCTTTAACATTCTCCTATGACACAGATCAACAGGGGAATCAGTTCTATTAAAGAAGATCTTTAGAGTGAAATCAACTGTGGAATGTCTTACAAATGTGGTTCAATAAACTCCATATAATTTCAAAAGAAAATGATGCATACAAGAGCATCTTGGGAATTAGCATAAAAAACACGGTTTCACTTAGACTCAAGCAAGAAGGACCTTTGGGAGAATAAGACTACTTTCAAATAGCCTGACTGGGGAAAAAAATAAAAAAAACCTCTTACTGGGGTTCTAAAGAACAAAATTTGCATATTAATAGAAGATTAAAGTGCCCATCAAGTATTCTGAAGCAGTTACTTTCTCTGTCTATTTTGTTCTTCGCATAAACATCTTTCATAATAAAAAGAAACTTGTGCCACTGGTATTTCAATGAGTCTCCAAGGTTTCCTGTTACAATAGGACAGATTTTTGAGATGTCTAAAACCCTTGAATAAAGCTCTTTGGATTTTTATTTATTAACACAATGAAAGGGTTACTTTTAGGGAAAAATAGAACGGGCTAGAAGGAAGCACATATCAGAAAATGTTTTTTTAGGAAAGACTCCCTTTACCCAAGTTACCCACAATAAAAAAAAAAAAAAGAAAATACACTCAACTAATAAATAAAAGCTCGAAAGTTCTTGTAGTGAATAATATGCACATGTGTATATATATATATTATATATACTTATATATAATACATATTTACAAAATGAATTTTAGAGGTAGTGACAATAGAAAAAACTAAAAAAGGACACACTTATAGGTGGAATATTGACCTACAGCATTCTTATGGAGCTCCATTGGGTCCCAATGGAGTTGTTGCTATATATTTTCCATCTTAGTTTTTGATAATGCTGTGAGGATATTCTTTTAATGAGACTTAGGTGGTTTTCATCTTGAAAATCTCTAAGACTTAAAACCCAGAAATACACTTGGAAGAGAATATATAGAGCAGAATGAATGTAAAAATTTATAATGTACAAAAATTGGAGTGCATGCCAAGGTTTGGACAGGAGCAAAACCAAATTCACTTGATTAACAATCCAGGATATGGGGAGTAAGTCGTGAGACTGTTTTGCATGTTCGGTGGTTTCCCTTTGTTCCCCTCCCACCACTCCTGATTCTCTTGGATTTGCAGCTGCCTTCAAGATCAAGGGCCTTTCAATGGCTGTATCTGGAGTTTGACAAGGAGCAGTCATACTCAGTCACATGGAACATAGCTTCTTTCTTTATTTCATTGATTTTAATATAAACGACTGCTATTTCTCAGATGAGTTCTCTAGGCCGGACAATTTATTTTTTAAAGAATAGCATCTGTCTGTGTCTTCAATTAAGAATGTGTAGGATAAAGGTGAATCATATGTGGATTCTTTTTTCACACTCTCTTGGGGTCTTAGATGTGAACTAACCATTTCCATTATGATAAGGCTGGTCTTCCCTTTCTATGAATGTATTCTATGCACCCTCAGCTTGAAAATGATACTTTGTACAATGGACTTCTCTGTGCCTATTTGGCTTTGCTTTGCTGCTTTCAGCTCTCAGGCCTCTCTAACCCCAATGACAAAGAAGCGCAGAAAGTGCAAGGACTACAGCTTGGAGCTTTGCAAAACTCACCTGCGCGGAAGTGCTCCTTCTTTTCTCTCACTTTGAAGATGCTCCCGAAGCCCCCTCTCTAGCAGTGCCAGGCACTCCTGGGCCCTGCCCCAGCAACTGGCTGCCAGGGCTCGGCTCTAATAGGAACTTAAAAGACTGCTTTTACTAAAAGCACTGACTCTTCACTCTAGACTACAGCAAGCCAATGGATAACTAAAAACAGAATAAAAGCTTGGCATCTCTGCCTTCCCATCGCAGGACTTCTTTTGCTACCTCACACTTTAGGTCAGATTCCTACTCAACTCTGCATGTGCGTGTGTCTCCATCTTGCCTTTCTGAATTGTTCTTTTTCTGAGGGATTCTTTCCTGTAGGATTCTTAGAACAAGAGGTCTAATGGGAAAACATCTTCTGACCAGAGACAAAACTACCCCCCAGGCAGCAACAATCTTCTTAAGGCCAGCAAAGCCCTTTCTGACCTATTGATCTTGAGATAATGATCAAGCACACCACAGGCTGATCGAAACTGCCAGCTCTACAAGCCACCACCCTTGCTGTATAACCCCAAGACTCTCGTTAGCCCTTTAGAGAAAGGGACTTATAGTCTCTAGTCCGCTGTTTTTCTTCCCAGTGTGGCTAGGCCAAGAATAATTTTTTTTTTCCTGCTTTAATCGTCATTTGTCTCTTGGTTGGCCTTTTGAGGAAGATGTTCAGAACTGGATCATGGGACCCAACAGAGTTGGGCCTCTGGCCTTGGGCTTTGGTTGTAAGGTCTGGGGAAACACTCTCAATAGCAGTCCCAAATCTTGGATAAACTTCACTGCTCCTAAATATCTTTTATTGCCATTATTCCTTTGCTCTTGATAATATAATTTCAGTTGTTGATGTTTCCAATCTTACTTTAAGTATCTCAGTATTTATTCTAGTTTTGTGATATATTTATTTCACATACTTTCCTTTTTTTTTGGTGCTACTGGGGGTGGAACCCAGAGGCTTTCTACCTCTGGGCTATATTCCCAGCCCTATTTTATATTTTATTTGGAAACAGGGTCTCACTCAGTTGCTGAGAGCCTCACTAAGTAGCTGAGGCTGGCTTTGAACCTGTGCGATCCTTCATCTCAGCCTCCCAAGCGCAGGGATTACAAGCGTGCGCCACCACGCCTGTCTCACATACTTTCCTTTTGACAGAAGGTGCTTTCCAACCATTCTGCCTGAAAAAAGAAAACAAAAATTAAAATGCCCAGAAGAAATCTCCTGCACAGACTTTTTGTCCTTCATCTTTTCTTCTTGATGTGAATCCTCTGGAAAGATAATGGAGCAGAGGTAATGTCACCATTTTTAAGAGAAGTTGTTCTGTAAGCCTGTTTGTGGTTGATAATTCTCAAGACTTTCAGGAAGTCATTGCAAAGCCCTATTGCTTAAACATCTGCCCAGTATTATTATGTGGAAAGGAAACAAACTGAGGGCCAGAAATGACCCTTAATCCTTTTACAATTGCTCAGGGGCAGATTTTATTTTAATAAAATCATTAACTTTATTTGAATAAAATTCTGGTTATTTCTTTATGAATTATATCTAATAAAATATATAATAAATAAAATGTCAGGAAGTATTAGAAACTATTGATGAAGAACATTCTTTTCAAAGAAAATGATTACAAGTCAGATACAATTATTTTGACAACCATCTCAAATTACTTTCTAAACACCAAGGCCACTGGATTCCATTTGCTTCGTATTTGGGTTTGACTCTTTTGATTACTGCCAGCTACTTTAGAGTCCCTTTCTTTGTCCCTGGAGACATAATTTTCTCCTAGTATTTCCTCCCTTTTTGATAGTTCCTTATTTATCTTCTTTTTTATATCTACTACTATTAAGTGGTCAATGACTACTACCAGTATTAGCTAGTGTTCTTTGAACTCTTCCTGCCCCAGTTAAGATATCCCACAGCTTACCAGGCAGAAATGATTATCACTTAGGAACCTCCAACTTGGGGATTTTGAATTACTTCCTAAAGGCCATGTAGGTGGTGAGCAACTCACTTGCACTAAATTGGGCCTGACTCCAAAGTTTCTCTCTCTCCTTTTATTTTTATTTTTATTTTTATTTTTATTTTTTTGTGGTACTGGGGTTTGAACCCAAGGGCATTCTATCACTGAGCTGTATCTCCAGCCCTATTTTATTTGGAAGCAGGATTTCACTAAGTTGCTGAGGGCCTCTCTAATTTTGCTGAGACTGTCCTAGAACTTGTGATCCTACTGTCTCAGCCTCTCAAGTACTAGGATTACAGGTCAATACAACCATGTCCCTCTCAAAGTTCCCCTTCTGGATCGGTTTGCAGCTAGATCTGCCATGTCATCTTCAGCCCACCTGATAACTGTTGGGGTTCTGGATGGATCTGTTTTAAGTTTCCTTATTTCCTATGCTACATTATCCTGGGGGATTTCTTACATTCAGTATTTTTAACTCTCTCTCGTATGTTACTGGCTTCCAAATCTGTCGTTCTCCTAGATCAGATGCCTTCTGTACCAATTTTCCTACTTTCAGGCATATCTATTAAGATGCTCCACAAAACCTGAAAAGAACCAGAAATTTAAAATCTTAGTTTTAAAATCTGTTCCTTTCATGAATCCTCCAACTTAAGAAACAATAATATTGTTTACCTAAGTCAAATTCTCCGTTTTAACTTCTATTGCCTTCTGCCTGATGTATTTCTCAATCCTTTAAATTATCTGGAACATTTTCTCTGTGTCTAATTACCTGCCCTTTCTTCCTACATTTACTCTCTTGGTTCTGGTTCTATTCATTGCAGGGCTATATTTCTTAATAATTTTATTATTAGAGTATGAACCAATGGATGTTTATTATGGAAAATCTGGAAAATGTAAAAGTTGAAGAACTCTAGGTAACAATTATGTACTTGTAATGATTAGTCTGGATTGTGAACTTGACTGGATCATGAAATACCTAAGATTATGTGAAATGTAAATAACTTACTATCTTGTTATCCGCAGAAAATTACTGGGCCTATTTAATAATTATATTCTAATCTATTTCTATTTTACACATTAAAGTATTAGCTTTATGCTCTATGTTATATTTTTTAATTTTTTCTTAATGTGTCACAATGATTTTCTACAGAGTGAGATTTTTCTACAATATGGTGTTTAATATTTGCTTGGGGTTTCATTTTGAGGTTGTTACACAATTTGATTACTCCCTTACTGTCGGATAAATAAAATGTTTATGCATCTTTGTACAGTTAAATCAGACTGCATACTTCATTAACTTTTTAGGATACATTCTCATAGGTACTAGCATATCAGATTGGTTTTAAGAATATTTTCTTATAATAAAAACAATGAATATTGTTGTGGATCAATCATAAAAAACAAGTAAGTGAGATACAATATTATCATATAATTTAAGAAATTAATTATTAAAACCTTAAACACTTAATTTTGTCAATTTTATATTTATAGCAAATGAAATAATTCTGAACATGTTTAAAATTGTTTTTTTCTAGATATATAATATTATTTTAAATATATCAGCTAATAATTTTTTTGTGTGGCACTAGAGACTGAACCCATGGGTATTCTACCATTGAGATATACCCCCAACCCCAGTCCTATTTTATTTTTTATTTTAAAGCAGGGTTTTTCTAAGTTACCATGCATTGGCCTTGAACCTTCAATCCTTCTATTTTGGCCTCCCAAGTACTGGGATTTTATAGGCATGAGCCACCATACCTGGCCAATAGGATGATTCTTAATGGCTGAAGAATATACCACTGTATGATTATTTATTCTTGAATAAATTTCTTATTATTGAACTTTAAGTATGTAAGTATGGATTACTGTATCATTTTGTGTGTGTGTGTGTGTGTGTGTGTGTGTGTGTGTGTGTGTGGTACTGAGAATGAAACCCAGGGACATTCGCTACACCTACAGTCTTATATATATTTTTTGAATTTTTTATTTTGAAACAGGGTCTCACTGAGTTCTAGAGGGCCTCACTAAGTAGCTGAGGCCAGCCATGAATCTCCTCGTATCTCAGCCTCCCAAGTACTTGGATTACATGTATACCACCACACCCGGCACTGTATCATTTTTAATACTTAGATCTTTCCAGACAAGTTTTTTTCAAATCCTTCTCTATATTTCTTTAACACAATTTCTAGGAAGGAGAATCACTGAGTCAAAGGATAAAAAAATTTAAGACTTTTGATAAATATTACTGATTTTTCTACCATGATAATTTAAATAATTTGTTTTAGCATTATGGGGAACCATTTTTCTGATCTTTTAACAAAATTCATATTTTGTTTTCTATTTCTTTTTCTTTTTAAATAAATATATAGAAAACATCACAATACTCTTAAATTTGAGCTCATTACTATTATAAATTGGCCTAAATATTTTCTACATGGTAATTCACTTTTAGTATTTCTTTTTTGTTCTCAAGGGTTATATTTGTTCTTTAGAATTTGTATTTGGAAGTGCTCTTAAAATATTAAATAAGTGCTATTTAAAAAACATTAGGGAATCCAAGTTTTGTATCAAGTTTCTTAATTTGCTGGTGGCATTTGGTCATTCAGATTAGTTAAAAATACTATGTAATCAAATCAATCTATTTTCAATTTGCCTTTCCTTTGTTTTTATCCAAAGAAAGTATCCTCTTAACTGAGATAAAGTCTCACATTTTGCCTTTTACTTTTAGTGCTTTTGTGTTGAAAATGTGAAAATAAGAAAACAATTATAAAAATCTAAGGGACTGGGAAGGGTCTGATGTACCCTACTTTTAAGCTACCAGGTTGCTTCTTAACCCTTTCATGGGGCTGACAGAAAATACAAGAATATTGGGTCAGAGATAAGGAGTCCATTACTCTTAGTAAAATCAGTAGCCAGAGTCTTAATAGTTATTTTGTGCTAATTATTACATCTTCATTTTTTACATGGCAACATAAAGAGAGGGAGATGGACCCTATACATTAACAGTTGGTTGCCTTATAGGAAAGAAACACTAAGCCTTAGGGAATAGGAAACTTTTATAATGGACGGTGAGCATGCTTGCCCTTTGCTATTGAGGGAAGTATTATAACTTCCAGGACTATAAATAAGCCTGCATTGAATAGGGGAGATAGGATCTTAATATAGGCTGTTATGAAAGCATATTTTATTTAAAATTTTTATTGATGAATTATAATCGTACATGATCGTGAGATTCATAGAAATACATTCATTCAGTACTTAATATTTAGTCTATTTCCTTCCTCATACTTTCCTTTTCCTTCTCCCTCTACCTACCTCAGTCTTCCTCCACTACACTACTGTTCTCTCTTCTCATTTCCATGAAGTTCCTTTTCTTTCCTTTGCTCTCTAGCTTTTTTTATGTATGAGAAAAACATGTAGCCCTTGATTTTCTGAATCTGGCTGATTTTATTTTACCTGATGTTCTCCAGTTTCATATATTTTCTTGCAAATGGCATACTTTCATTCCTCATGGGTGAGCAAAATTTCTTTGTGTGTATATGCCACATTTTTTCTAATCACTTATGTGCTGACAAACAGCAACCTTGGTTTTATAACTTAGGTATTGTGAATTGTGCTACCGTAAACATGAGTGTGCATATATCCCTATAGTATACTTACTTTAATCTTTTTGGAAAGATACCAAGAAGACATATAGCTAAGGCATAAGGAGGTTCCATTCCTAGTCTTTTGAGGAACCTCTATACCAAGTTTCATAGTAGTTGTACTATTAACAATCCCGTCAACAATGTGTAAGTGTTTCTGGATCCCTATGTCCTTGCAGGTTTTATTATTTGTATTTTTTTGTGTGTGGTACTGGGGATTGAATCTAGGGATATCTACTTCTTAGCTGCACCCTCAGCCCTATTTTTATTCTTTATTTTGAAGCAGGGTCTCATTAAGTTGTGGAGGGCCCCATTAAGTAGCTGAGGCTGGCCATGAACCTGAGGCCTCAGCCTCTCAAATACTGGGTTACAAGAGTGCACCACCATGACCGGCTTTATTGTTTGTATACTTGATTGCCATTCTGACTGCGGTGGGATGGAATCTCACTGTGGTTCATGTTTGGTTCACATTTCCCTGATTGCTAATGATGTTGAACGTTTGTTTCATATATTTGATGGCCTTTGTATTTGTGAAGTGTCTAGTTCTGTTGGCCATTTATTGATAGTTTTTTTTATTTTTATTTATTTATTTTTGGTATTAGGTTTTCTATTTATTTATTTATTTGTGGTAGCAGGGATTGAACTCAGGGGCATTCTATTCTATATCCCTGGCTTTATTTTATTTTTTATTTGAAACAGGGACTCACTAAGTTGCTGAGGCTGGCTTTAAACTTGGAATCCTCCTGTCTCAACCTTCCATGTACTGGAAATACAGATGTATACCACCATGTCCAGCTTTGATTTTTTTATATAACTTGCTAGGTCCTCAATCTCAGTTTATTACTGTTAGATTAGACCACCTGTGCCTAATTCTAGCTCGGCAAGACTATCTGCTGTTCCATCCAACCAATGAATAAAAATGCATTGGTTTCCTTGTTATTTGGGTTATCATTTCTGAAGCCTCCTATGTCATATTAAACTTATACTAAATAAATGTTATGCTTTTTCTCTTGTTAAATTGTCTTATGCTGTGGGGTTATTGTCCATGAACCTAGCAATGGTTGAAATAACAAATATTTTCTCTTTTACTATGGTTTGGAGCACAGGCTAGTCAGTGTCTTGCTTATAAGATAGGTTAAAATATAAGTGACTACAAAAAATGTCTCACATCAAGAAGAAAATGTTTACTGATAAACTGATACATAATAGTATATAATAAAAATCAAACATCAAATGTTATGTACATTATGACTATATCACTATGAATTGCACTCTTACATATAATTTTAATGTGCAAAGAAAATTAAAAAAAGGAAAATCCAGCCGGTGTGGTGGTGCGCCCTTGTAATCCCCGCTCTTGGGAGGTGGAGACAGGAGGATCGTGCAGGTTCAAAGCCAGCCTTGCTGGCTTAAGAGACCCCGTTTCCAAATAAAAATATAAAAATAGGTCTGGGAGTGTACCCCAGAGGTAGAAGGGTTTCCAGGAACAACAATACCACCAAAAAAAAAAAAAAAGGAAATTCCATATCCATTCTTCTATCTTTTTTATCTTTGAATCTTAACTTTCAAATAAAATCATTCTGGTCATTGCTTTTAGCCCTTGTCATACATTTTAAAAAATTACATACTTTCAAATAATTTCTTATTTATTGTTTATAAAATTTTATAGTCTAGATGTTGATGCAGTAACAAACTCACCATTCCCAATTTATTAAAAGAAATGTCTTGCAAGATTGTTTGTAAATAAAAGATAAATTTTAAGCTGGGCATGGTGGCGCACCCTTGTAATCCCAGCGCTTGGGAGGCAGACACAGGAGGATCGCCCAGGTTTGAAGCCAGCCATGCTGGCTTAAAAGACCCTGTTTCCAAATAAAAAAGTATAAAATAGGTCTGGGAGAATAGCCTGGAGGTAGAAGGGCTTCCAGGAACCCTAGTACCACTAAAAAAAAAAAAAAAAAAAAAAAAAAAAGATAATTTTATATTCTCCTTTCTGTTATTTTCTGCTTTTTAATTTGTTTTGTTAGAAAAATCAGTTTCAACATGTGACATTCAAGTTTTTCTTTTCTTTTCTTTTCTTTTTAATTTATTTTTATTGGTGCATTGTACTCATGTATCATATTGGAATACAAGACTTGAGAGGCTATACAAGCACACATCATCCAATCAAGTTTTTCTTTTATCTTGGTATGGTTTTCTCTTGTATCAATCAATATTTAGAATATTTATATTTATCATTTATATAAAACTCAAATGTAACTTCGCACCTTATGTTTTATCTGGCAATCCTACATGGTTAACCAGAGAGGGTTGGATATAAGAATAGCCTTTCAGAAAAGCATTATATTGAACACTGATAAAAATTTATGGGGTTACAGAGCCCTGATTCAGTTTATATTTTTCATCTTGTTTTACTTTTTTCCTTTTTTGTATCGAAGTTTCTATTCAATGAGTTTCCATACAATGGTTTAAGTTGGTATTCCACTGCTACATTTGGCCCGTGCTAGATTATTACAATTCTTCTAGATATTTTAAAATATAAATTGCCTTCCCAGCTTTCTGGACAGTTTTTGTTCTCTATTGGTTATCAAGGTGCTACACTGTGAATATGAAGTTCAGCTTAGTCACCCTGGTGAATCCTTCCAGAGGCCATGTCTCCTGCCACTGAACGGGGTGAAGGAAATCAGATAGCATTCTGCATACATCCTGGGAAGAGACATTACCTTGACTCCTCTTACTCTCCCTTCATTTTTGACAACTGAGCTTTCACTTTTATTTCTTTCAAAAGCTTGTTTTTCTATCAAACATTTATGTATGCAGTAGAAGAAAATCCCCATCAATATCTGCCTGCTGTATGCTCTAGTATTAATTTTTCTGAGCCTCATTTTCTCTTAGGATTAGCGCCAGTAGTAGTACTTCTTTTGTGAAGTTGTGCAAATTCAGAGGTTAATTAAGAAAACTATAGACTACCTAAAACATAGAATATAATAGATATTTATTTTTATTATTTTTTTCTACTTTTTAAAAAATTTTATATTGGTGCACTGTATTCATAGATCATAGTGGAATACAAAAAAAAAAAAAACTTTTGTAGACATACATGCACACATCGCCAGTCAACCCCCACCCGATCCCCACCCCATTCCCTCCCCATCCCTCCTTCCCATGTTTGGCTTAGTGGTTGACATCTAGTATTATAGCAATTTATCCAAAATATAATTGATATTTAAACAGTGTGTGTGTGTGTGTGTGTGTGTGTGTGTGTGTGTGTTTGGGGGGGGGATGGGGATTGAACTCTGGGGCATTTTATTTCAGAGTGACACCACAACCCTTTATTTTTTGTTTAGAAACAGGGCCTTGCTAAGTTGCTGAGAGCCTTGCTACGTTGCTGAGGCTGTCGTCAAAACTGTGATACTTCCTTTGCCTCCCAAGTACTGAGATTATAGGCATGTATCACCATTCCTGGCTGAATCGATTTATTTTTATATTTTCAAGATTTTCTTCTATCTCAGTGCAAGCTGATCTTTCAATACCAGTTTCAATTTTTGGTTCTACACTGGCATCATTAGTTCTCTTACATTCTTGCCCCATTTCATTTAGCTCTCCTTTCAAAAATTTCTCTCTGCCCTCCAGCCAGTTGCTTTTATATCTCTTAAAGTTCATCTTTGTTTCAGGGAGCAAATATTTTCTTGAATTTAAAAGAGTGAGTGCGAACAGATGCCATCAGAAATTTGTTTCCACAGTATTCTCCCAAAGCAGATCCACCTTTAATTTCGTTTTTTCTATTTTCTTTGTTTTAAAATTTTCACTCAAGTCATGTGTGTTTCATTTCAGTTTACTTGTTCTTATTTTCAGAATAGTGGAGAATGTCTGGCTTCTTCTTGGACCAAGGATCCTGCTCCCCAGAATCTCATTAGAATGATTTTCTCATGTATTCACAGAATGAGAAGCGAGTTCGACAATCCAGTAATGTAGCTAGAGTATATGGGTTTTCCCCAAAAAACCAAGTTTATTTTCCTCTTCAATCTTTCCTGCTAACTAATGAAGCCAGTGGCTAGATTTACATAGTTAGGGTTCTATTTATCTTTATTTTTCTTTTAGGCCTTACAAAGCTTTACTGTTATTTATTTTCTGTTATAGGTGTAGTTGCCCCTACCTATATAGTATTAAAGTTATCTGAATCTCTTTTCAAATAAGGAGACATTGTGTGTTCAAAGATAGACATTAGACTTTTCTAGACTTTTCTTCTCCTTTTCTGTCACTTTCCTATACATCTATTAAATCATCCTCTTAAAGGAGATTCGTTCTGTTACTTTAGAATATTAAAATTACATTTGCTCTGGGCGTGGTAGCGCATGCTTATAATCCCTGTGCTTGGGAGGCAGAGACAAGAGGATCGCGCAGGTTCAAAGCCAGCCGTGCTGGCTTAAGAGACCCTGTTTCTAAATAAAAATATAATATAGGTCTGGGAGTGTAGCCCAGAAGTAGAAGGGTTTCCAGGAACCCCAGTACTACCAAAAAAATTTACATTTGCATCAATTCAATGCCTAAACTATACTAATTTTATTTCACTACTTTTACTCATGCCAAATAACATTATAAGTAAACTGTAGAGCAATGGAACTAGAGATAAGGAAAGATTTTACAGTTTACTTCTATTTTCTTCACTGAAATTTATTTTAAAAATACCTTAGCATCAAGGAGAGAAATAAAAAGTTAAAGAATTTGGAATATACAGAATACCACAAAAAGAAGGAATTCTTAATCATAATTCTTCAAATCAGTCATTATTATTTTTGTATAGGCATTTCATCTATTACCTAAGAACAGGTATAAATTAATCTCTTGCAAAAATTACATTTCACAATATTTTTATATAACCATCTTCTTATATTAAAAAGATACCATAAATATTTTTCCATGTCACTATTCTTTTTTTTTGACATTAGTTTAAATGAAGGCATGACATTTCATTTAACCAGTTCCATATTGAGGATATTTTTGCTCTTTCCATATTTTTCCCATTTTAAACAAAACTTTCAAGGGCATTGTTTTCAAGACACAGCTGTAATTCTTTCTTGGGGCAAATTTCCAAAAATGTAATTGCTGGATCAAAGAGGGTACACTGTGCAAGGCACTGAGTGTGTTCTGTTTCCTTTACCTACTGCAAGGGCACATCATTCTCTAATACTTTTTAAAGGGTATTGTAAAATTTTCAATGTAGCCAATGGTCAGTGAAACAGAGCTGTTAGAAATGTCACAAGGACTATATAGGACTATATATGAGCTATATGTAAAGAAGTTCCTGTTTCCTGATTACATGTCCAGTCCTGGTAAGAACAGGCTAAGTTTTTTTACTTCTCTTTTTATTTTTTCTACTGTGTGAGTCTCAAAGTACGTGCATTCGGAATATATACAACAGCCTATGATATTGTCCTTCTCTTTACAGTCTCAATAGAATAAATGTACACATAGAGATGTTAAACAGAATTTATATCAATATTTGGTTAGTGTCCAATTTGTTTTCTAACGATAATATTATATGAATCTGATAATATTACAAGACTCTTGCAGCCTAGAGCAAATTGACAGAAGTAGGGGGGTTGGGCCATGGGCTTAATTGAACTTCTGGGGCTGAATTGACTTGAATGGGTTTGATAAAACAGAAATGGGCCAGGACAGCAACTAACAGTTACAGATGTCTCACTATATACTAATGTTTGTGCCATGTGGTTTACTCAGAACAACTCTGTTCAGATTTTTCTTCCCCTTTCACTGGATTTCAGGAGGATTCATTACTTTCTTATCTGCTTAGGACTCACCAAGAGTTATCTACTCACACCAGTGGATTTCCTTAACTCTTGCCCAATTGGATATATCCTAGCGGATGTAAGACAGGAACTATGCCCTCGGAGACTTCTTAGATTCCTGGAGCAGCTAGTGTTTCTTACATCACAAATATCTTGTCACCCTGAGTCTAGCATCTAGACATTTTATTTATTTTTTATTGTTTTTCTAGCATCCAGGCATTTTAATGTGACTAGGTATAGAGAACCAGAAATTGGTTCCAGTGCTGAGGTGATAGGTGTTTCAACAGAACTAGACGATACCAATGAGATCTTTGAATCACACTGATAGTTTCATAAAAAATACGAACTTGTAACTTATATGACCAACCACTGGCAGCAACCAGGATCCATCTAAAGAGATAGAGTTATGCCTTTCTTCATTTGAAAAAGTGAGGTGAGCCGGCCATGGTGGTGCACACTTGTAATCCCAGCTTTTGGGAGGCTGAGACTGGAGGATCGTGATTCGCGGACAGCCTGAGCTACTTAGTGAGGCCCTCCGCAACATAATGAGACCCTGTTTCAAAATTAAAAAACAAAACAAAACATAAGACAGGGGGTGTAGCTCGGAGGTTGAATACCCCTGGGTTCCAAAAAACAAAAACAAAAACAAACAAAAAAACCTGAGGTGAAGGAAGAGTGAGAGAAAGGCTAGATTTGAGGCAGCAGGACAAATCCAGATTGCAATGAGAGCCAGGATATTTTCCCCGAGTTAAGGTGATAAGTACAAGGTGAATGTCCTAACCATTAATTATAGCCAAGTTCATGTAATGTAGGTTACATAAACAAGTAGGTTACAAGCAAGAAGAATCACAAAACTAGTTACTAATGTGAGCAAGAACTCAAGCCCAGGTACATTTATGGTAATGATGTATTCATTCCACCTAGTATTCTTCCTGTGAATAGATCAGTTTAACTGCCACACAAGTATTTTGTTTGAGAATTAAGGTAGATAATGTTGTTAAACATTAAGCTAAGACCAAATTATGGAGATTTAAATGTTTGGAATAGGGTAGACTTGTTCCTTCTGCTTGAGATGCCTCCAGTTTGATCTCATATTCTATTTCCCAACTGGCTTGTGTTGTGTGAATCTGGAATGTCACTCAAAGTTTTATGTATTCAGAGCTTTTTGAAGAGGATTGGACTTGAGGTCTCTGGCTTTATCAGTGGGCTAATCCACTGCTGGTTGAATGGTCTACTGGGAGGTGGGACCTGGTTGGAAGAAGTACATCACTGGCTGCATGTCCGGGAAGAGTTCATCTTTTTCCTGAACAATCTCCCTATCCCCTGCCTTCTCTTTCTCTCTCTCTCTCTCTCTCTCTCTCTCTCTCTCTCTCTCTCTCTCTCTCTCTCTTCTCTCTTCCCCACCCCCCGCCCCCTGCTTCTGGCCACCATGAGCTGAGCAGCTTTCCTCTGCCACACCCGTGGGATGATGTTCTGCTTCACTTCAGGTGTGAGCAATGGAGCCAGCTGACTACCACCTGAAACCATGAGCCAGGAGGAATCTTTGGAAAGTATGTTCAAGAAATGTGCCAAGTAAATTTCCCGTTAGTGGAGATATACTCCCTCCGCCATTCATATAGGGGATCACTTATTGAGCCATGCTCTATGGGTCACAGAGAAGAGTAAAGGTGGGTCCGTGACTTTATCAGGTTTCCTTTGGTAATTAAGATTCCTCTAGCATCTGGCTGAACCACTTATAATTACGTAGCCCCTATTAAGGGAATAATTCATTATGGTTTGATTTTCCACTTAAAAAAAACCAAATATATTTAAAGGAACTAATTACTATCCAACTGTAAAAACATAGGTATAAGTTGTATATTTTCTTAATTTTGTGTGTATTTATTTATTTATTTATTTATTTATTTATTTATTTACTGTGGTACTGGGAATTGAACCCAGAATCTGAGCTACATCCCCAGATTGATTTTATTTATTATTTGGAAAAAGAGTCTCACTAGGTGGCTGAGCACCTCTTCTAATTGCTGAGGCTGTCCTTGAACCTGCGATCATCGTCTCAGCCTACCAAGCACTAGGATTGTAAGCGTATGCCAACACGCCCTGCTGATTTTGTGTGTTTTATATATTTAATCTGTATTTTCATTGTTCTGAATACAAAAATGTGTACATTAAATGCATAGTCACACATTTTTGCTTTTTTATAGTTCTAGATTTGAGATACATAATTGTATAAATTATTAAGGAGAGATCCAATTTCCCAAAGAAATGAAAACTTCCTATTGCTTGTCTATTTAACCAAGCTACATGATGCTCAAAACCTCAGTTTTGGAGGTTATTTTAAAAATTTTGAATTTTAAATTTAAAATCTTGGCAACATAGCTTTTATTACCTGATTACATAGAAAATATACAGTCCTTAAGCCTCTGTATTTTATTGCTAGCCCAACTTTAAATGAATCATAAACTTGGGTCCACACAGAGTACTCATTGATCTCAAATGTAATACAAATCCCCATTAAGACTATGTCCAAATATGCAAAGTTAAATGAAAAATTGTGGTATGCATATTCCAGTCTCCAAACAACTTTGCTTAAAGTATTTAAATATTGATATAATAAACATACATGCTAGTAATCAAAGAAACACACTAGTCTCCTAATTTTGGCTATTTTTTATAATAATAAGCCAAAAATATACTTTTGCCAAATTTGTGGCTACTTCAGGCCAAAAAAAATCATAATAATAAAGAAAATTTTAACCTGGATTATCCAGATACTTTTTCTGCTTTTTCACCTCATTCTTTTTAAAGGTTGCCCCCCTTTTAACATCTGACACGAACAGCTTCTCCAGGGCATCTGCTGTCTGAATCGAAAACAGTGTTTTTTTCTTTCTTGAGAAACTGTGAAGCTTAGATTGGGCAAGACTGAATATAGCATGTCATGTGATCAGATCCATGGGTGTTAAGCATCCTACCTTTGAAACTTGTTATGTTCTCAGCACTCACCTTCACTCTCCTGATTTGAGCCCCTTCCAGCTTATTCTTCACTATTGGCTTTTCTGTTCAATTTACTTCAGTCTAATGTTCTGATTTTTTTTCTTCTAAAGGACAAGAACTAATGGTCTAATTTAGAGGACTCAAGTACCATTTTTGCCCATTCTTCATCAGAGATTGCACTATTCAAGTACTTTGCTTTTTTTAGATGAATGCCCTAATTTGTTCCTGTTATACAGAGTGAGAAATCTTAGTTCTATATTAAAAAGGTCTCATCACCAGCTTTAGATACCTTGGAATATGGAATACAAAAAAAAGTAGCATTGACTGAATAAAAGGGTCTCTGACTTCAGGAATGAAAGCTCATAGAATAGAAAGTCAAAATTAGCTTTCTTTGAATAATCAGAGGGGATCTCCAAAGGTAAGCTAAATCATACTTCTGTGTTCAAAGACAGTTGAACTTGAAATAAAATTTTTCTAAATTTTTGCAAATAGCAAGAAATTTGAAAGACAAAAACATGTTGATAGGTAAATATAGTCAATGTTTAAGGTAACTTTTATAAACAGATAACCAAAAAGTTCAGAAGTCCACAAGTTATATTTTAAGTATTAAAATTTACTTGCCAAACCTAGCATTAGGATGAAATTACCTATTTAATGTTTAAAAATAACATGAAAATTAGGCCACATTTGACTAAAAACCAACTCAAATATGTTACACCCAATGTCTTCAACTAAGTTTGTTTCATTAAATATAAAAAAGAATTAAGAAAATTAAGAGTGTTTCACAATAATTTCCAGTCTTAAAGACAGATTATGGGTTGACAATCAAGGAGGAATTATCATCATATCAGTGAAGGACAAGAGACAGAACAAAAACATATTATTGGTTTTTGTTGTTTTGTTTAATACATGTTTAGAGAAATGTGAGCTATTAAAATTAGGTATATAATATTTATGAGTTTTCATTTGCTCCATTTATTAATGAAAGTGTATTTTACATAATACAATATCCAGATTTTAAGTGTACAATAGGACTAGTTTTACCAAATGAGGACTTCTATGTTAGTCACATTCTTATCTAGTATGGAAATTTTTCACCAAACACTCTTCTGTCTCCTTCATAGTCAATCCCTTCTTTCTGCCCTCAGAGGTAGTTACTGTTCTGACGATGGTCACTCTAGTTTTGTTTACTGCTCTCAAAATTTGTATAAATGAAATCATGTGCTGCATGCTCTTTCGTGTCTGACTTTATCCGTGTAGTTGTGAGCATCAGCTTGTACATTTTTGTTGCTTTTCATTGTAGTTTGTCCTTTGTATTTACCAAAATTTGCACATGGGCAGTAAAAATGGCTTTGCCTTTTATAAAGAGAGCTGACACTATCATTTTTATATTCATTTTGGCCATGTATGTTAGCTTTATTACTTTGGGGTAAATATCTCAGAGTAAAAATTGCTAGGTAATTACTGGGTAATCATACACTTAACCTTGTAAGAAACTTCCATATAGTTTTCTAATGTTGTTTTTCCATTTTTCATGCTACCAATGATGTACAAGAATTTACTTTTCTATTTATTTTTGCTAAAATTTTTCAGGATTGGAGAAGGTATTCTAATGAGTAGAGGGGTATTTTAATGTATTTAACTTTCATATCCCAGTCTAATGGTAGTCAGAACTTATTGACACATTTATTACTATACATTTATATATTTTAGTAAAGTTTCTATTAAAATTGTTTATCCATTTATAAATTGGCTTTATGTCTTTAACTTATTGAAATTATATATAATTTATATATAAAACAAATATAACTTCTATATTTGTGTGCATGTGTGATATATAGAAATATGTTTTATGTCAATATTTTACCCTACATATGACTAGGTATTTGTTTTGGTATTTATTTACTTATTTATTTATTTAGCAGGTCTGAGGATGGAACCCAGAGGCATTTGACCTCTGAGCTACACCCTCTGCCCAATTTTTTATTCTTTATTTTGAAACAGGGTCTCACTGAGTTGCAAAGGGCCTCACTAATAAGCTGAGGCTGTTCACAAACTGCAATCCTCCGGTCTCAGCCTCCCAAATGCTGGGATTACAAGCATGCGGCATTATGCCCGGCTTGATATCATTTATTTTGATGAGCAGGAATTTCTAATTTGGTCTATTTTCATTAATTGTTTCTTTTATGGTTGTTGTTTTGTATTAAGAACTTTGCATATCTAAAGTTATGAAGATAGTGTTTGTTTTCAGTGGTACTAGAGTTTTAGTTTTTATGTTTAAATCAATAATTTCTATTGAATTGATATTTATAGTGTGAGACAGAGTTATATTACTTTTGTTTTCCAGCACCATTTGTTGGGAAGTTTTCTTTTCCCATTAAATTGCTTTGAAAATATGTGAAAATCTGAATCATTTTATAAGTGTAGGTGTATTTCTGAATTTTATTTCATTCCTTGTATCTATTTGTCTATTCTTAGGCCAATACCACACTGGTTTGATTACTATAGCTTTCTTTTAGTAAGCATTTAATAAGACTGTATAAATTTTTCAATTTTTTTTCAGGATTATTTTTTTTGAGCCGGGTTTGCTGGTGCACACTTGTAACCCCAACATTCGGGAGGCTGAGACTGACAGCCTTAGCTACCTAGTGAGGCTCTTTGCAACTCCGTGAGACCCTGTTTCAAAATAAAGAATAAAAAAATAGAGCTGGGGTGTAGCTTGGAGGTAGAATGCCCTGAGTTCCATCCCTAGTAACACAAAAATAAGATTAATTTTTCTGCTTTTTTATACAAGTTTTAGAAAGAACTTGCTATGAAAAAAGTCCAAGATGATGATTGTCATGGTAATGTCTATAAATCAATTTGGAGAGAATTTCCATCAAAACAATATTGAGTCTATTAATTCATAACATATGCCTTAATTTATTTTGGACCTTATAATTTTAGGATTATTTGTTAATAAATTCTTTTTATATTTCAATGTAATATATTTATAGCTTTAGCATTATTTTGTTAGTTTAATATTGAATCCAGTACAACCTTCTCTCCTTCTTTTCTCTTTCTTTCATCCTTTTTTTTCTTTTTCTCTCATACTCTTCCTGCTATTGTTTCTTTCTTTCTTTATTCCTTTCTTTCTTCTAGGACTGGGGATTAACCCCAGGATCTCATGCATGCTGAGCTATACCCTTATCCTCTGCATTTATTTCTAAGGGTGTGTATAAATTTTATTACTAAGATGATATTTTAAATTTTCCAATTCTGACTAATACTTAGAAATTATATATATTTTTTAAATTGACATGTTTATATCATGATCTTATTAAAGTTATTAATTCTAATGTTTAAAAATTTTTTATTGAAAATTAGACTTCTGTGTAAACAATCATATGGTCCATAAATCAAGATAATTTTACTTCTCTATTTGCAAGATTTTGCTTTTATTACTAATCTTTTATTCTACAATGCATTTTTCCTAGTAAATGATTGAATAGATACATATTATGGGATGGACATCTTGAAATTTGCTCAATCTTAGGAGGAATATTGTTAATATTTCACTTTTAAATGTACTGCCAAATCTGGAATTTTCAGACATCTTTTATCTACAGTAAAAAGATGTGGGCTGAGGTATAACTCAGTGCTAGAAAACTTGTCTAGCATGTAAAATGTTTCTTTCTATTCTTGGCTTATTGAAAGTTCTTAACCATTAAGTGATCTTGAATATTATTAAATCATGTTTCTGTACCAAATGAGATAAACATATGTCTATATATTCTTATTTTGTTAATGTGATGAATTACATTGGCTTATAATGTTTTGTTTTGAACTAAATTTGTACTTCTAAATAAATACACTTGATTGATTTTTTTGCTTTATAGTTTATTAAGACTTTTAGTGTGTATGTTTATTTTCTTTGTTGTTGTTGTGATGGGATGGAACTCAGGGGCATTCTACCTCCAAGCTAGACCTCAGCCTGATTTTTTATTCTTTATTTTTTAAACTGGGTCTCACTAAATTGCAGAGGATCTCACTAAGTAGCTGAGGCTTGCCATGAGCCCACGATCCTCCTGTCTTTGCCTCCTGAATACTGGGATTACAGCCTGCACCACCACACCAGGTTGTATGTTTATTTTCATGCAATGTACTACCAGGTTTTGGCAATCAGGGATATAAGTTGTAAAATACCTTTTCTCTCTTCTATATTTTGAAATAGTTAACTGTCCTATTGGTATTATTTCTTCACAAAGAGTTTAATAGAATTCATTTGTTAAAACCATTTTGCCCTGAAAATTTCACTTTAGGAATGCTTTAACTAAAAACAATCTTTCTAGGTCTGTTTTATTTTCATATAAACTGAGTTAGGGGCCTATCAGTTTTATTGATCATTTCAAAACAACCTATTTTTCTTTTTTCCTTTTATTTCTTCTATTATTATATTTTTGTTGTACTGGAAATTGAACTCGGGGGTTTTCTGCCTCTGGGCTATACTCCCAGCACATTTATTACTTTTTTATTTTGAAACAGTCTTGCTAAATTTGTGCGGTCTCTCTAAATTACTGAGGCTGGCCTGGAACCTGTGATCTTCCTTTCTAAGCCTCATAAATACTGGGATTACAGGTGTGTTCCACCATGTCCAGCTTGCTTCTGTTATTTTGATTTCCATTATTGCTTCGCTATTCATTTAAAAATTTGAAGTTACAATCTATTTGTTGTTCTGTATTATTGTCACTTAACTTCTCTTACCTTGCTTGACTTACTGTTTAGCAAGAAACAAAAAAGCTAAACATGGTGGCACACATTTATAATACCAGTACTTGGGAGGTTGAGACAGGAGGATCGCAAGTTCCTCACCAGCCTCAGCAACCTCAGGAGGCCATCA
Organism: Muscardinus avellanarius; assembly: GCF_963383645.1. NCBI lineage: Eukaryota > Metazoa > Chordata > Mammalia > Rodentia > Gliridae > Muscardinus > Muscardinus avellanarius. Next base: position 92,705,524 of record NC_137786.1, on the reverse strand, counting down.
GCAACTTAGTGAGAACTTTGTCAAAGTAAAATAATAAAATAGGACTTGGGTTGTAGTTTAGACAATAACACACACACACACACACACACACACACACACACACACACGCAGCTAAAAAACCTAAATACCACATTTTTGTAATTTAAGATTCAAATTCTAACGGCATGTAGGCGTATATACGGCATCTCTAAACATTTCCTTCATTATACTGTGGGTGAATATGAGGTTGCAGTAGTTCCTAGTTTTCATCCCAAATGGTTGTCTGTGTTGCCAAGTTCCCATCATAAATGCATGCCTGCGGTATGAGAATACTCCTCTTTTTTTTTTCTTTCCATTTTTTCCAGTTTCTAAAAAGAATATGCTCTACCTTTATTATCTCTAAGTTGTCACTTCTGTTCTGCCTCTAAATTCTTACATTTCTCAGTGTTTGCGCATTTAGCTTTCTGTATTTTCCCTTCTTTTTCTTGGAGAGATTATTTTACCACACTTACTATAACTACATTGCATCTACATTTGCTGAATTTCTAGGGCACATCACCGAGTGTCTACTGGACTTCAGAGCTAAGGGTTCTGTCGTTACTCATCCTCTACTCAGGGAAAAGCAGGACTTCGGTTGCAGTTATTGACTCTCTCAACTACACCCTTCCCTTTCTATCTGTGGGCATCGCAATGTCTGAAGTTGTTCAGTTTTATGAACTTAGGTTGCTTATAAACTTCCTCCTCTCTTTTGGTTCTTTTAGCTTTCCTGAGTTATTCCTAGTAATGCATATTTTTATTCCTTGTTATGTTCTTCCTGGTTGGATTTTCATAATTTTCAATTCTAAAATAAAGTGAAAATTTGACATCTGGATTTTAAGTAAGTCCTAAATTATTTCCTCAACTTAATTTTTCATTTTTTATTGCATCAGTTTCTGAGAACTGTTGAACTTTTCTATTAAGCATATTCTGATGATTCCTCACACTTAAATAATTGCAGTCTATTCAGTTGAATTCTACCTCCCATGAACTCAGAAGTTATAATCTGCTCCACTAATCACTCATCACCATCTATTACCTATTCATCTCAATTTCAAAATTATGTGATACTGTTTAGTTTCTATATTTTATTCATATTTGCTTATATGGTATCTAAGAACTATGTTCAATGTATTTGAAACTTTGGTGTTTTTTTTCATCTTTTCTTTGTAGCACACAGATCACAATAAAGTTTGACATAAAGTATGTTCCCATGAAATAAATGTTGATTAAATCAACAAATGAATGAACTAAGGATTTACTATTTGTTTCACTTAATGTATCCTATACGATTATTTAATTTTAGTCCTTTATTCACATGTTTATTTAAAATTAACAAATAAAATTGTGTGAATTTATATGTATAATATGATGAGTTGAAGTATATATATGTATAGTGTAATGATTAAATCTACCTAATTAAACATGTATTATCTCAAATTATTATAATTTTTTCAGTGAGAATATTTAACATTTACTCTTCCCAAACTTTTCTAGAATACAATCTATCATCACTAAGTCACCATGGGGTTCAACATACCTCCTGAACTCCTCCCTCCTACTTACTGTAATTTTGCATCCTTTGAACAATTTTCTAATGCTCACCCCTAAGCCCCTCTGGTAATTCCACTCTCCAATCATAAAAAGGAAGAAAATACTGTCATTTGAAAACACAAATGAACTTAGAGGACATTATGTTATGTGAAATAAAGCAGTCTCAGATAAACAAATGCTGTATTACCTCATTCATATGTGGAACATAAACAAAAGTTTATCTCATGGGTGTAGTATGTAAAGTGTTATAGCTGGCCAAAAGATGACTGTGTTTATAAATAACAGATCATTCATTTACCTTGAGCTGAAACTTCTGCTTGATGTTCCTTGCAGATGGTTTATCTGAGAGCCCTGTGGTAAATTAGTGGTTAGGAGACTCAGAAATGTTAATAACCATAATGAACCTGCACAGATGTGACTGATCCTTTAAACTAGGTATGAATCAAATGTTAGATATGGAATATCAGTAGAAGAGTTATCTAAAAGAATCCTGGTTGTTCTTCTCTGTATCAAAGAAGTTAATAAATATTTTCATTGAAATAAACTGGGTTTTAAAATTCTATCTCCGAGCAAGCACCCCCAGTCCTAGTTTTTATTTTTCATTTTGAAATAGGGTCTCACTGAATTGCAAAGGGCCTCGCTAAGTAGCCGAGGCTGTCCATGAACTGTGATCCTCCTGTCTAAGCCTCCCAAATGCTGAGATTACAAGCGTGCACCATGGCACCCGGCTTAAAATATTATCAATTATAATAAAGAAATTCCATTACTTTTTTCCAAAGAGGAGTTTATGGTTTGGTATTAATTCTTTCTGGTCTTCCCTTCTTTCCTTCTTTTCTTCCTTCTTTCCTTCCTTTTTCTCTTCCTTTGTTCATGGCACACCCATCCCTGTTTTATATTTTATTTTGAAACAGGGTCTCACTAAGTTGCTGAGGCTGACTGTGAACCTGTAATCCCCTTGTCTCAGCTTCCCAAGTATTGGGTTTACATCTGTATGCCACAATGCCTGGCTTCTGGTTCACTTTCATCAAGAAAGTCCTTGATTGGTTAGAAATGTTTGAGGATGGATGAAAGACATGGAAATAAGACCAGAGAACTTGCAGCTCCTTGAAAAGGGCATAGGTCCAACACTTCAATACAGAAGGACAAGCAAATTCTTTCTCAACAAGACCCCAAAGGCACTAGAAATTAAAAGGAGGATCAATACACATGGGATTGACTGAAACTGAAGAGCTACTGTACAGCAAAGGAAACTATCAGAAACCTCAACAGAGAGCCAACAGAATGGGGGAAGACTTTGCCAACTACTCTTCTGATAGAGGACTAATATCTAGAATATGTAGAGAACTCAAGAAACTCACTGCTACGCAAAGCTAAGTAAACAACCCAATCAAAAATGGCAAGTGAACCAAATAGACACTTTACAAAAGAAAAAATTTAAATGATCAGTAACTGTGTAAAATAGTGTTCAACGTCATTTGCCATCAGAGAGATGTAAATCAAAACTACCCTGAGATTTCACCTAAATTCAATTAGAATGGAAATTATTAAAAACACAAACAACAACAAATGCTGGTGAGGATGTGGAGAAGTGGAAACTCTTAACACATTTTGGGTGAGATTGCAAATTAGTGCAACCACTTTGGAAAGCAGTGTAAAGGATCCTCAAAAGAATGGGAGTCAACCTACCATACGATCCAGCAATACCGCTTCTGGGTATCTACTCAAAAGAATGGAAACCTAACGACCAAATTAATGCATGCGTATCTATGTTCATATAGCTGCACAATTCACCACTGCTAAACTATGGAGCCAGCCAAGATGTCCATCAACAGATGAATGGAATACAAAACTATGGGATATGTACACAATGGAATTTTATTCAGCCATAAAACAAGAGCAAAATTATGTCATTTACAGGGAAATGAATGGAACTGAAGAATATTATGTTAAGTGAGATTAATCAGTTACAAAAAATAAAAAAAATCAGGTATTTTCCACAATATTGGGAAGTTAGGGAGAAAATGGGTAATAGGAGGAACTCTGGACAAAGAAGGAAAAACAATAGATGAGCAAATTCGGTAACCTGAGGGGGGTGAAAGGGGAAAGAGGAAAAATTCCTAATGTACATTCACAAACTTCAAAGTCAATAACTGGGCCAAACATGAGAAGGAGGGAGGCAGAGGGAATGGGATGGAAAGTGAAGAAGGGTGATGTGTGCACGCATGCCTACATCATCTTGCACTACATTAAGATATATGACTACAATGCACCAATAAAAATAAAGTAAATAAAAAATTAAAAAATTGGATGATCAAAATTTATCTCATCTTTAACATCTGGTGAAGTCTTATTGACAGTGGACTCTGAGTCAAAGGAAGCAATGTTATGATAAGATTAATGGGGTAGTTTGACCCAGTCTTTTGGGAAACCCTAGGACCTATTCAGGGTATATGACGTGTCCCTTCCTTTTACAGAGTGATCTTCACCTCCTAACCCAGAAGTACTTGCTTAGTATACACAGTGTTGCGATGTGAGATCAAAATGTTCCTTTAAGTGTGCCTAGAGATGGCTTAAACACATTCAAAAACTTTCAAAATTCTACATACTTTTTTTAAATGTCAAAATGTTGGGATTATTGATTGAATTCAATAAATGACACAGATGTGGGTTCATATTTACTAAAGATCAGCAGTTATTTCCTAGGTTTATGATGTTTCTAATACTTTAGAAAAATGTTTTAAACATGATAAATAATTTTAGAAAGTATCAAAACATGTCTTCTTCTATTATTAATTAAACTATTCAGTTTTCATCCTGAAAGAAAATAGAAAGATCAAAATTAGTCAGAATAGCTATTTCCTGAAATCTTTAAGTAATGCTCTTATTAAAATTTTCTTGCCCACAAGGAAAGAAAATTCTTATTCGATGGCTTCCAAATATAATCTTGAAAAATGACCAGTTAATGAAAAGGAGCTCAAACTTAAACATTGATAATTGATAATTGATTCAAATTGATAACTGATGATTGATTCAAAGTAAAAAACCTCCTGACACTACATATATTTGCATTTTTATTTTGAAACAGGGTCTCACTAAGTTGCAGAGGGCCTCACTAAGTAGCTGAGGCTGTCCACAAACTACAATCCTTCAGTCTCAGCCTCCCGAATGCTGGGATTACAAGCATGCGACACCATGCCCGGCTGATACTACATATATTTAGAATCTCTTTTTGGTACATATTTCATTTTTAGATTTTAATTTTATCAAAGATAATTTGCCCTAACTGTATAGAGTCTTACATTCAGAAATAATCCAAAAAATAATGTGTGGAATATATTCCTTATTCAAAAATACCACTTGTAAGAGGACCATGAATACAAATGTTAGTCATCTAAAAATGCTGTGTCTCTTCACAATGAATATGAAGAAAATTTAAGACAATTCATATTCTCTGTTTTGATTGAACTGTCAAGATCATTTTATCAAATTTTGCCTATTATGTGACTGTGCAGTTTGCCTAGAAAAGTCAAAGTAGTAGATACATTGGTGTATTCAACTTGGAATCCAATGTAATATGAGCAGCTTTATTAGCTTTTTCTGTTCATATTTTCATCAATAAAAATGTGAGCTTGTAATAGTATACAGTTATAAACATAAAATCATTAAAATAGATTTTAAAGACTGTAATTTTCTTATGCACTGCTGTATCTCATGGTGCCTGACATAATAGGTACTCAGTAAGTACTCGTGGAATGCATTTGTGAAATATCTGTCTCTTCTGTTAATATTCAGATCTTAATCATTACTTGAAACGTATGAAGTTCTAGTTGGCATTGTTCTTATTATTACCATTCCGTTAGTCTTGTTCAATTCACCTTTTTGCAGGGAGAGTAATTGCTTGAGGATTTATTCAGAACCCGCATGAAATTTATAGTTCAACTTAGGGGATGAGGCTGTGAGGGCAGAGGAAGAAAGAGCAGATGTCCTTTTTCCAGTTTTGTGGATAGGACTGTTTTGTGATGTGGTTTTATTCTCCCTGTGTCCTGGAAGAAGCAAAATGTTGCAGGAAGCAAAATAAGAAACAGAAAACATGCAGAAATTAGAGTCCTTATAATAATAAGTCCACAGTGTCTGTCTTTTTATATGTGGTCTGCATTAAAAAAAAAAAGAGAAATACATCAATTTGTTAAGTAGAAAATATTAAGTACTAGGACATTTGATTTGTATTTTCTTTTTAAAATTTTCTTAGTTTTCTAAACACTTCGCAATTATGATATATTATTTTTATAGTTAGAAAAAATTTTAAAAATGCAAGCCACAGCCGGGCATGATGGCCGACGCTTATAATCCCTGCGCTTGGGAGGCTGAGATAGGAGGATCGCGCAGGTTCAGAGCCAGCCGCGCGAGCTTAAGAGACCCTGTTTCCAAATAAAAAAGTATAAAAATAGGTCTGGGAGTGTAGCCCGGAAGTAGAAGGCTTTCCAGGAACCCTAGTACCAAAAAAAAAAAAAATGCAAGCCACATATTCTTACTCTGGTACTATGTTTGGATACTGAGTATTTCCTTCCTTTCATTGACTACTTTGTCATTAAGTATATTTTCCTTCTCTCCTATGTTTTTACCCTAAGTGTTTTTCTTTACATTTGAAGAAACCTCATTTCCACTTTCTTGAGAGGGAACCATCTATATATTCACTTTGTATAATCATACTGGAATGACTATTTTTATTTTTATGTGGAACATATTACAAAAGGCATACATTCAGACTGTGCTTGGTGCCCCCCACTTCCCTTTCCCCTTCTCCCAACAATGAGTGTCCAGGTGAACTTTTTTTTTTTTTTTTGGTGGTACTGGGGGTTGAACCCAGGGGCTTTACAACCTCTGGGCTACACTCCCAGACCTATTTTATACTTTATTTGGAAACAGTGTCTCACTAAGTTGCTGAGAGCCTCATTAAGTAGCTGAGGCTGGCTTTGAACCTGTGTCATCCTCCTGTCTCAGCTTCCGAAAGACTGGGATTACAAGTGTGAATCACCACGCCTGGTGTACATTCAAACTTCTTCCTCTCCTATCCTTCCATTCTAGCTTTGCTGAGGGTTCCCCTTTATTATCTGGATTCACTCTAGTATTCTTAATACCCCCTAGTTTGGGTATATTAGAGAGAACAAATGTCTCTTTCTATGCCTGGTTGATCTCACTTAACATAAAGTTCTCCAGGTCTTTCCGTCTTCTTACAAATGGCATGATTTTGTTCTTCTTTATAGTGGAGTAGAATTCCATTGTGTGTATTTTCCATAATTTTGCAATCTGTTGATGGTGACATAGGTTGGTTCCATATTTTGACTATTATGAATTGTGATACTATGTACAAGGATATGCATATGTTACTGTAGTTCTCTGATTTAAAACCCTATAGCTGGATCATATGGTGGATCTATTCTCAGTCTTCTAAGGAATCTCCACACTGATCTCCATAGTGGCTGAACTAGTTTGCACTCCCACCAACAATGTAAAAGAGTTCCTCTTTCCCCACATCCTTACCAGCATTTGTTGTTATTTGACTTCTTTATGCTTGCCAGTCTGATTGGGGTTAGATGAAATCTCAGTGTAGTTTTGATTTGCATCTCCCTGATGGATAATGATGTTGAACATCTTTTCATGTATCTATTGCTCATTTTTATCTCTTCTTTTCTGAAGTGTCTATACAGTTCAGTCGCCCATTTCTTGTTTGGGTTTTTTTTTTTTTTTTTTGCTAGTGTAGATTCTTTTGAGTTCTTTGTATATTCTGGATATTATTCCTCTGAGTGGTGGCTAGTAAAGATCTTCTCCCATTCTGTAGGGCTTTCTCTTTAGGTTCATGGTGGTTTCCTTTGATGAGAAGAAAATTTTTTGTTTGATGACATCCCACTTGTTAACTCTTGCTTTAATTTCCTGAGCTTTGGAGATCCTGTTGAGAAAGTTAATGTCTGTGTCTATATGTTGGAGTTTTGAGCCTATACCCTCCTCTAATAACTTCACAGTCTCTGCCCTAATTTCAGTGTCTTTGATCCATCTTGCATTGATTGCTGTGCACAGTGAGAGGTAAGGTTCAATCTTTCTACAAATGGATAGACAGTTCTCCCAGCACCATTTTTTGAAAAGGCTGTCTTTTTATTTATAATATACAGTAATCCAGGCATTCTGTATTTATAATTATACCTGGAATGACTATTATTTCTCCATCATGTCTTAAAGTCAGGGTGCTGGCAACAAGAAGACTGAGTATGCTGGCAGAACAACTACCATCCCTCATGGTGTTGAGAGCTTCCCCAAATCTCAGAAGGAACATGGTTGCGCTGCCTGGGAAACTCTGTGGAGAGACTTGCCAGAGGCCAGAGGAGCTGCTGGGGGTGATTCTGTACTACAGTTTGATCAAAGTGAGAATTTTAATGAAATGAGTTGGTATTTAGCACATGCTAGTATTATCTCAGGTCTTTATTAAGTACCTTAATTAGAGGCATTGGCCATTTTTTTCATTAAATAAAAATGCACACAGAAATGCTTATTTTCATTTTGGGTATCCAGTGTTGACAATTACTACCAATTTGACTTATTTTTTAAATTTTCCCAGGGAATCCAATTTTTAAAAAATACTACTCAGACAAAATATTTGAGGGTATTTCACCGCCACTGAGATAATTATTTAGAATTAAATTATTGGATTGTCTTACCAATGGTGTGAGTTAGGTGAAATTATTGTTGTTTTTGCAGTAGAGGAAATTGAGGAAGTTTAGAGGAAGTGAAGTAACTTACCTAAAGTCTCACAGAGGAGAACTCTGAATTTCTACCAGAGGCCTTCAAAAGTTCAGAACCTGAGAAAGTATCCACCTTAAGAACCATTTCTGGGTGGATCCTGTATATGTGGTGCCCTAATTTTAGGTTTGATTTACGTTTGCATGTGTGGTCTAGCAGAGATAGCTGAAGGTCACTGATTTCAATGCCAATTGTGGTTATGAAGTACTGCTGGCCATGCAAGTCAGGCCTGCATCACTGAATCTCTCTTGGTGGCGTCAAGATATTCTCCAGCTGGGCATGGTGGTGCAAGCCTATAATCCCCCCACTACTTGGAATACTGAGACAGGAGGATTACAGGCTTAGGGAGAGTCTCAGCAACTTGGTGAGCCACTCAGCAACCTAGCAAAAACCTATTGTTAAAAAAGTGCTGGGGTAGCCGGGCGTGGTGGCGCACGCTTGTAATCCCCGCGCTTGGGAGGCGGAGACAGGAGGATCGCGCAGGTTCGAAGCCGGCCGCGCTGGCGTAAGAGACCCTGTTTCAAAAATATAAAATAGGTCTGGGAGCGTAGCCCGGAGGTAGAAGGGCTTCCAGGAACCCCAGTACCACAAAAAAAAAAAAAAAAAAAAAAAAGTGCTGGGGTATAGCTCAGAAATAGACTGCCTCTGGGTTTAATCCCCAGCAAAACACACACACACACACACACACACACACACACACACACACACACACATGCGCGCGTGCATTTTTTCCAAGATAGAAGAATTGAACCCACAGGCAGATCAACTCCAGAGTATGGGATTGTGAGGACACGGGGATTAACACTCATTCATGTGTGTAAAAGTGGGTGGAAGAATGCTAGCCTCACCAGATCCTAGAAGGTCAATTCTGAAACAGAATAATCATGGTGTCTTTGAACATCCCCAGTGGTATATAGCCCTCTTCATTCTTGCTGAAAGCCAGCTCATTCTTCTTTCTGTACTTCCCTCATCCTTCTTTCTTTCTTCCATGTAATTTTTTTCTGGGATGTTTTTCCAGATGAATGACTTGCATCCATGCCCTTGTCTCAGTCTGTGCTTTCAGGGGAATGCAGACTAGGGCAGCGTTAGCACTTCTTATGTGTGTCTGGTTGTTAACTCTTGTAATATGTATTCTAAGTAATAATCCATTCTACTGTTTGTACTTAGTCATGAAGATATATTCATTTTTTTCTTCCAAATGTCAATTTTCCATTTCCACAATCCACCTCATAGCCCAGGCCTTTATCATATTGTCCCTGAGGTATTTTGTTAGGCTTCTAGTTAGCATACCCTCTTCTATCATCTAAGACTTTCTGCATACTGATGCTCCATAAATTTTACTCCAGTGTTGGTTTCATCTGTCACTCCCCTGTTAAAAAACCTACAATTACTATGAGCAATTTATCACATCAAATCTAAATCCCTCCTTCCATGTTAAGATGTACTTTTCTTCATGAAATTCCTCAAGCCCTGGTAAGCTCTATTGATTTTCCATGTGTCTGTATTCTTATAACACTTATAATATTGCCACAGAATTTAACCACATATTTATTATCTTGCATTATTTACATATTTTGTACGTAATCCTTAGTCCACTAAACTAGGGGCACCTTGATGCTATAAACTATCTTTTGCGTTTATTTTGCATTCTGTATAATCTGGTATAGTTCCAGATACACACATACACACACAACTAGTTAATACTGCTCAGCTGGATAACTTATTCCTGGAAACGTCCTACAAGAGGGAAAGTCATATCTGATTTTGCAGATTTATTTTCTGAAAAAAAAATTGGAGGGGATTTTGACTTGCCCAAATTTCCAAAGTAAACAACCATTTAGTGCTGGTTCTTCAACTTGTAGATCTGGAATATGCCTGTTACTATTCAAATAGGGAAAGCCAGTTTCCAAAGAAAGCAAGATTAGCATGTGTTTTTAAATCTAGGCTAACATTAAATATTTGACCATAAAATAGAGATAGAAGGAAAAATGAAAGCCTTCTCATGAATACCCAGAGTAGTTTTACATCTTGCAGCCAATGATTCAGCAAGGATATCATTGTTTTGCCTAGTTAAAGACATCTCTCAGTACCCTGTAGAAGTCCAACTTGATTAACATAAGAGGGAAGGAATGATTTCCCATTTTGGAACACCTTCCCTGATACTCCCAATGACACATTTATTTTTTTCTGGTTTAATCACCCTCCATTTAATCTCTTTTAGGGCTGAATTTCATTCTAGAAACATACAAAAGTCATTTTTTAAAAAACGTGTAATACTAACATGTGAAAAATAGTAGAACTTACCCTATTTAATATATTAATTTGTGTTAGCCAAGGCAGATATGCATGCGTGTTTTCAGAAAGTACCTAGTACTTCTTAAGTGTCCAAAACTTGAAACCAAAAGATCTATCTAATTCCCTTCAGAGCCTGTCCAGGTGCCTTCTCAGGCTGAATTTTTTATAATTACTTAACTATGCTCCATTGCAAAGGTCCTAATAGAAGCATCTAAATCTTACTGTGCAACCTCAGGGAACAAAGATATTCTCTTAAAAACTTGATTGCTTTTCTATGGAAGCAGTTATCTTTGATTTATATCACTTCTGAAGGGAGCTTCGCTGAGGCTTTGAGTAATCCAATAAGGATCATATAATATACTCCCCTTCGCATCACAGAGAGTTGCTGTGTATGGAGCTCTTTGTTTATGATTCAGGAAATGGGCTAAAAGCTTCCTAGGTTCATCTCTGTTCACAAAATTTGTTCTAGGGGAAGTAATGGCCTTTTGCATTTTAATAAGCAGTAAATCTCAAATATTACAATGCTCTAGTAACAAGCTATCTTTGGCAGTGTGGGACTTTCCCTGTTTTTTGGAGCTTGTTCTTATTCAGCAGTTTGAGTAAGAAGATAATTCTTATCACTGTGTTTCCATTTGAAGACATGTACTAGAGGATGCTACATGCATTATTTTCTCTGAGAAGAGTCTTGGGTTCTCTCATAGATGCCTAAGAGGGATATGAAAAATTAAGAGATAATTTATGAATGGCCAGACGTTTATTTAAGGTTTTGTAACATCTGAAAAGACTACTGTGTGCTATTTTATATTGTTTCTCCTTTGAACATTGATTCCTTAAATTTTGTCATTCATCTAATATTCAGTATGATCTATTAGGGTCTGGGGATAATACAGAAGGGAATTTGATAAAACCTTACAACTGCTTACAAAAATCTTTATGTAAGTGAATTTTATGGAATCCATCAGAATGGGTTTTTTTTATTAATTTATTTTTTAAATTGGTGCATTGTAGTCATATATCAATCACATTGGAGTACAAGACTTGAGAGGATATACAAGCACACATCATCCAATTAGACCTCCTCCAGCCCCCATCCCATTCTCTTCCCCTCCCTCCATCCCACGCTTCTTTGGTGATTTACTTTGATACATTTGTTTATGTACCTCCTGCGTTTTAAAGAGGCTCCGTCCTCCAGTATTACATACCCTCTGATTGGTCACATTAGTTGCTTCACTATAGGGCCCTTTCTATAGCTCAACCTCTTCCTGTTGCCCTTTTCCTCCTAGTTATTGCTGATTAAGAGAAGCGTCTGAATGGGTTTTTTTTAAAAAAAAATATTATGACATGAATGCTCTTATACATAGATCCTTTGGGGAATTTATTTCTTTTACATAAAACTATCTCCAAATAAGACCAGGTATGTAAAAATCCAACTCTGTATACTTGTTCTTTTTGAATAATAAGCCACCAAAGATGTGGTTTCTATGTGCATTGATTTAGCTTCTTCTATTGGAACTTCTGATAAAGATAGGACTGTTTTCACCTAGCTCTTTTATCTGTGTGGCTTGACAAGCCTACAGCAGTGATATAAGGGTCTTGATTGTTCTAATTTAATCTGATCAACTGCTTAACAATCAATTACTTTGTGGTTAATTTGATATCCATAAGCAGATACATTCCTAAATTCCAATTTAATGACTATCTCAGTTGCTTTGTAGAAAAAATTTCTAATATTGTGTGATTACATTTACTTTAAAAAATATTATGAATATTTAGACTGCTTAAAACCATGTAATATTAAGATGATTTAAAATACAGAATAAATACTCACATATTATTATAATAAAAGGGCACATGAGTAGGTATTTTCTAACTATACTAAAAAGATTGTATGTTTCTCTTGGGTTCATTATCTTCATTTAAAGATCATAGGATTTGGAACTATGGAGAATCTTTTAACTCCAGTCTGATTTGCTTATTTTATGAATATGATGGAAGCTTTGGAAGCAAAGGGATATGTTCAAGAACCTTGTACTGGGTGAGGAAAGGTATTACGGTCTCTCGCCTTCAACTGCACTATCATTAATGAGGCATAATGCACACATATTAGGATAAAGTAACCGATTTAGAAGGAAGAGCAAGGACAAAGGCTTGTTTGTGAGAACAAGACATATTTAAACAAGAAATCTAGTTTACTGCAGCATTATTCAATAGTGCAGTCCTTGATTATACAAATGAAATCAACATGTCAATAAGACATTAGCACTCCTCTGCATATTGCCATAGTATTTACAAGGTTAAGATCTGGGATCAACCCAAATGTTCATCAACAGAGGAATGGATTAAGAAAATGAAGTACATATACACAATGGAATACTATTCCACCATACAAAGGTATGACATCCTGCCATTTTTGGCAACATGAATAGACCTGAAAACATTGTGTTATGTGAAGTAAGCCAGACAGAGAGCTCATTACACATGATCTCACTCACATGTGGAACCTAAAATAGTTGATCTTGTAGATACTGAGAGTAGAATAGTGGTAACAGAGGTGGGAAAGACTAGGGAGAAGGAAGATGAGAAGAGATTGGTCAACTGGCGAGATATTCTAGTTGGATAGGAGATAAGATCTCATGTTGTATAGCACAGTAAGGTGAATATAGTTAACGATAATGTACCATATTTCTTTAAAAAGATAATTTAAAATGTATTCACCACAGAGAAATGATAAAAGGTTGAAGTCATAGATATGCTAATTACTCTGATTTGACCATTTGTCCATTAAATGCACAAATTAAAACATCAAATCATAGATTATAACTATGCATAGATATTATGTGACCAACAATAAAAAAGAAATCTTTGTGTAGTCCAATATGGTAGCCACTAAACATATGTTTGCTGGATACTTGAAATACAACTAAAGTAATTGAGGAATTTTTAATTTTATGTAACTTAACTGAATTTAAGCTGAAATTTAAATAGCCACATGTGGTTAGTGGCTGCAGACAGCAGCAGAAATCTGGACTGTGGAGGATAAGAGGTAGACAGGATGGTGAGCATGAAAGGGTTGTGTCAGAGAGTGGGAAGGGCTTTGTAGCAAAAAGAAAAAACTCGGTCACCATTCCAAGTGAGTGGAAATCATTAAGAAATTTTAATAAGGCAGTGGCATAATACATTTTTTTATCTTAAAAATATCATTTGGTTGCAGGATGGAGACTGGAACAGAGGCAAGGAGAATAGGAAATGGGGACCTATAAGAGGGGCATTGTAGTAATATACAGAAAAAATGGGACACTGGCTTCAATTAGGTTCCCTTTTTGTGTAGGACTCACTATGTGATGAATCATTAGGAATGAGGGAAAGAAAAATGGAAAAAAAAGAATAAAAGAAAACTGATAGTGTAGCTCAGTGAGAGAGTGCATGCTTTACATGTGCTATGAATGGGTTTAATTGTAGTACCCAAACTTAAAAAAAATCAAGAAATATACATACATTTTTATTTGGGCAATTGTGTTGATATGGTTTGCTATTTACTAAGTGGTGAAAATTATAAAAAGAGAATGTATGAAACAATAATTAGTCTTTATTTATTTACTATTGGACTTACACTTTAGGGGTCCATATTGAGTTTGAGATACCCTGATACATCCAAGCAGAATTACACAGGGAAATGAATATATAATTATCTAGTTTATAGCTCCACTGAAAAGACAGGGCTAGATATATGGAGGACATAATATATATTTATTACCTGTGTCTATGTGAATACAATAACATGCATATGCCATAATTGTATCTCTGCATATATACCATTCATAAAATCTGAGGAAAATAGAGAAAAAATAATGGAACTGCTTTCTATAAAAGCAAAGTACTTCAGCATGGCTGCTGAAGCAAGGATTCTTTGCAAATCCCCCCCCCCCCCAAAAGGATATCTTCACCTCGTTATTCTTTATTCAGGAAACTTCCTAATAAGAAAGATGATGCTCTGTGTATGTCTCGACATTTTTAAGATTCAGCAAGTACATCTTTCCCAGATATTGTGGTTGTGTGTGCTTTGTGGAGGCACAAAAGAACAGGAAAACCTCTTATTTCCCTCCTGGCCCTCTCTCTTCTCTCTCAGTTCTTTAGTCCATTCCTGCACGTGGGTGGGTCATCTGCATAGTACTGGAGATAGATACAGTTTCCTAGATAGACTCAAGGCTCAGTATCCATAATGGTCAGTCAGAGTGTCCAAGGGACTGTGTGAGTGGCCACCATGTCCTGGAACGTTGCAATGACATCCTGTGGGCATCATTCTTCTCAAGAGACAACCTTCTATAGCAGACAGATGAACCAAGCTCTTCTCTCTAAATAGGCCAAAATTACTAATCTCAATTTTCCTAAACTCAAGAAACTATTCTGACATCAATACAAGACTTTGGTGTGACTGAATGCACTATAAATTCAAAGATGAATAAAATGAAGTTACATTTTAACACCACATAACAGATTCACTATTTTCTTAAGGATGATCATTAGGTCTTTTCATTGAACATAATCCTATGGATCCCTGGACTTTTTGTAGGTGAGCTGCTGTGATCTGTGTTTTTAAGCATCCTGCATATGTGATAATTAAGTTACCACAGGAGAAGGAATTATAGAAAATAAAGTGGAAAGTCAGAGTATTAAAGAACAAATATTTTTGGGACATCTTAGAAGACTGAGGGAGTATTCACTTAGCCCATTTATCCAAAGCTCCTTTCAGTCAGGTACACATTAATTGGTCAAATGAACAGGAATACATGCATTTCTTTCAGTTTTAGCGACTAGCTAAACTCCTAAATATAAAACTGCTCAACCTTTGTCTTGAGGAACCATCTGACAACCTGGAGAAAGCAGTAATCACACTTTCATGCTCATTCTTAGTATCAACAGTGGAATCATTGTGGACAAGTAGGTGATGTATAGCAACAAACAAACAAACAAACAAACAAAAGAAAACAAAAAAAAACCCAAACAAAACAGAAGCCTCTGACTTTTCCATGCAAAATGTTAGCCAGTTTCAAATCTTTACTTTTCCACTTTTCTTTTCCGTCTCTCTTCCAGCTCTCCTTCTCTCTCTCTCTCTCTCTCTCTCTCTCTCTCTCTCTCTCTCTCCAAGATTAACTCCCTACTCCTCCACTTAAGTCTCTGTTCTGGCTCATTTGTCCTTACACAAAGCATAGTCAGTTTTGAAACAGAAATCCTGTGGTTGCTGCATCCCTAATAAAATCCTTCAAAGACTAATAATTGCAAATTAAAGAAAATGAAGCCTCTTGTCTTTAAAACGCCTTCAAACTCATTTCCTGACGCTGTTCCTCCTACTTGCTTGGCTTCGGTCACGCGGGCCCTCTGTGGGGCCCCAGGCACTTTCCTGAGACATGTTCTCACTTCTGCCTCCCTTATTCCTAAGCGCCACCTCCTCAGCCAGCAGATTAGCCTGTGGAAAATAAATTTTCCTCTTTTACACCCTGCCTGACTTCACACTGCACCGGATTCTCTTGCTTTTAGATTTCATCTTTATTTGTCTGCTTTACTGCTTATCTTTTTCTCCTCCACCAGACAATAGAGTCTGTGAGTTCAGTGCAGGGAGGCACAATGGCTGTTCTCTTCATTATATCTCCGTGCCTAGTGCCATCCCTGGCACAAATGGGTAGCCAACAAATGCCAGAGGAAGAAATGAGTAAATCAAGCACTGAATTGGGAAAAGGGTCATCATAATCTATAAGAAAAATTACATTATGTCTTAGAAGACAGGAACATTTGTAGTTTTACTAGAACAGAGTCTCAGACTTGAATGTGAATTGGAATCACCTGGAGGATTTGTTAAAATAACAGATAGTTGGAACTGCAACCTGAGCCAGATAGGCCTTGGGGTGGAGAGAATGCACCTTTAGCAAGTTCCCTGGGTAATGCTGCTGCTGTTGATCCAAGGATGTAGTTATAAGAACCAGTGCCTCAGACCGGTGCCAAATAAGTTCTGTTGCATATGTAGCTATGATGCGGTGTGTCTGAAATCTACAACTTGGTCTATAGTTAAGACAGGAGAGACTGTCAATCATGCCTGCAAATGTATTGAATAGTCTACAACTGCTGTTACACAGTCTGTTCATCAACAGTTCTTGAATGTTAAGATTATGCAAATATCTCAAGAAAAAACCATCCAGGAATCATAAAATTTCTTTATAATGTTGCTCATGGTGTAGCTTCTTGTTTTATCAGGGTGATATCTGTAAAATGAAGTAAACCCAAAAATAATTCTATTCTAGTTGTGGGATAATTCCAAACTAGAAATACTAAATCTGTTGAGTCTGGCTTTTGATTTGAGGGTAAAACACAGTGTAACTTTCTTGCTTTGAATTTTTAATGCACACAGATTAATTAAAACATAATGACACAATATTTTGGGGTTTATCTTAAGAAAAAATATGACAAGATTAGTTGGATCAGATAATAAGAACTTTCCCTTTAAATTTATTTATTTATTTATATTTGCAGTACTGGGGATTGAACCCAGGAGCATTTTACTTTGGAGATACACCCCCAGATCTATTTTTTATTCTTTATTTTGAAACAGGGCCTCACTAAGCAGCTGAGGCTGGTCGCGAACCTGTGCTCCTCCTCTCTCAGCCTTCCAAGTACTGGGATTACAAGTGTAATCCCATCCCCCATAACCTTTTAAATTTTTTAAAATTGTGCGTAGTTCATCAGCAAAAGAAGATTGTAAATAGCTACCCAGAACCAGAAACAAATAAAATGGTGGGATATTAACCTTCATTATAAGCAACTAGCTTATAATCATTAATGGAAATGAATTCCATCTGATTTTGAATAATTTGCAATACTCACCTGACTGCTCCTGACCCAGCTGATCAGATTATTATGATCTATCTGGGTTTGCTTAGGAATGTTAACTGAATTAATAAGTCGTTGTTTCCTAGTTTTCAAATTTCATTCTACAGCATCAGAGTCACCTGGAGGGTTTTTTGAACTACAAATTTCTGGGTCCCAACTCCTAGCATTTCTGATTCAGTGTACCTAGGTGCTACCCCCAAATTGGATTTCTTGCACATTCTCTGGTAATTGTGATGCTGCTGGGAAACTTTGTGAACTTTGTTCTAGGTGCAAAGTGGTAATTCTAATGGTAGTAACAGATGTGAGAAGTTATTAATCTATGGCTATCAAGAGAAGATAGATAATCTGGCAATGTTTAAGTCAGTTGTACTATAAAGTGATACAATTATTTTTTATTACTTTTCTAGAAGCAAACCTAAAAATATATTTTTTCCATTTTAGAATGCTCTGAATGCAGGTTTAATATGTTGAAGTTGTGCTTTAATCAGTACATGAACTCAGGAGCTCCTTTATATAAGAGACTATTTTTTTTTCATCTCAGTGAAATATCTTTGTATATTTGAAAAAATGGTAATTTTTCTAATCTCATTAAGTTAATTCCTTACAAACTTCTGAGATATATCTCCTGTTTACAAAGTTAGGAATTAAAAAAATATTTTGGAAAGTGTATGTAGACAGAAGCAAATCATAATGAGAATTTTGTAGAGAGGAGATTTATTGTGGCAACTATGGATAGATTTTGGTCTACAGTTCATTGGTAAATTATTTTAGGACTAAGATTGACTTAAGTGTTTTAAGAGTAATATAAATTTCTTTTAGGACAAATGTCAAAATGAAAAGCTTTTTTCAATTAAGAAGGAAAAAGAAAATCAAGGAGACAACAACAACAAAAATTATCAGCCCTTAATTGGTGTCAAAAGATATCTAAACTTTACACCTGTCTACAGTTTGACTTTGTTGTGATACTCAGCAACTTAAGTCCTACTTTAATTACTTTAATTATTAGTGGCCTAGATTTCAGGTACTCTTTCCTTAGGTAAAATGTTCCCCGTGGGTATCTTAAAATTCCCTCTTGCTAATTCTTTTCCTTGACTTTATTTGGTGTAAACCAAATTTAGGGAAATTTTAAGTATAAATGGGTGTCATTTTTCTTCTCAGGTGGTGTGATGCATAATATAAATAGGCAGCAGTCTTTTTCTTCAAGGAAAGATTAAGAAAAACTGTCAGGCCAGAGAATTATCTGAATGACGCATAAATTGAATTCAGGCTATTCTCTTGTGCAGCTTGTGCTAGATCTGGTATAAAAGGCAAATTCATAAATGATCTGATTTTTTCATGGTTAATTTTCTTTGGTTTATTATTGTTTGTTTTTATTATATTTGGCATATATATGTGCACAGAGAACAGAATGATTGAGATTTATTTAATTTTAATTTTTGGTTTCTTTTTGGTGATGATTGTTTCCTTTTCATTCCTCAATTTGGAATCTTTCCAAGTATTAATATAATTGTAGTTTTGCAACATCTATAATGTTTTCTCAAAGTTAAAAAATACATTTGGTGACTGAGACAAGGTTGGAACTCTAGAGAAAGAACTGAAATGGTCTCTGGAGAGCCTGGTAAAGTCTTTCCTCCTTCCATTAAAGAAATATTTTTATTGCAGTACCTGTGTGGGGCAGGTCAGAACGTGGTGTGTATTAGACTTCCTTGCCTTCTTGTGAAAGCGCTAAATGAAACACGGCTAAGCATGTCCTTGAAGACACCATATTGTCTTATGCAACTCTGTGCCCTAGTTGCCATTTTTGTGTTTATTTAATATATAAACTAGCCAGGTGTGGTGGCACAAGTTTGTAATCCCAGCATCTGGGAGGCTGGGATAGGAGGATCACGGTTTGAGGACAGCCTCAGCTACTTAGTGACTACTTTGCAACTCAGTGAGACCCTGTTTCAAAATAAAGAATAAAAAATAGGGCTGGGAATGTAGCTAGGAGGTAGAATTCCCCTGAGTTCCATCCCCAGTACCGAATATATATATATATATATATATATTGAGCAGAGATACTCCAGTGTGCAGATATGCAGGTGTGTGGAAGCCCTTGCCGTTATCCT
The DNA here is from genome assembly GCF_963383645.1 of Muscardinus avellanarius. Lineage (NCBI taxonomy): Eukaryota > Metazoa > Chordata > Mammalia > Rodentia > Gliridae > Muscardinus > Muscardinus avellanarius. Next base: position 92,685,881 of record NC_137786.1, on the reverse strand, counting down.
ATGCAGAGCTCTCCATGTATAGCTTGCATACACCCAGAAGGCCACTACTGGGTGGTGGAGGAGGCCTGGGCCTCCTACTTCAGCATGCCACATCTAGAATAATGCCATGTCTCATGTCCCCTAATGCCTTGCTTTGAGGACCAGACTGAACCTGCAACTTCCCAGGCTTGGTCAGTTGCACAATACTCTGACCTTTACATAAGTGTAATATATAATCTTGTATGATTTCATTTATTCATTTCACATAAAAAGGTAAATTTAAAAACAGTGCAATTGTTTCTAGCATATGTCTAAGTTCAACTGAAAACAGGACAGATTCTTATAAGGCTGTCTTATGTGTCTAGTCTACCATGTATTGCATTCAGGGTATTTATATTTTCATCACCATTTTTATTATGGTGGCTAGCTCTAATAGTTGCAAAGCCATTAGGCAAAGTCATGTGTTATTTTGACACCTAAGAACATATTCCTTCATGTTTCATTATTGGCTAAGGAAAGTGCAGGTTTGTGTAATGGCTGATCATTCAAATTAATGATAATCTGACTATTGAAAGTTACATTGACTAGCTTCTTCTGGAAAAGTGATATTTCTGAAATGTTCCAAACACTTTTTCTATAATAATCCGTACTTATTTTAATGACATCGCCTCAGAAATTTTTTATATTTTTTTCCTAATTCCTGCTTTATAACAGTTGGCTCAGTAATAAAACTTCCATAGGACTGGAGTTGAACTTGAGAATGAGCTTCAGTTCTCTGTTCTGTGTTTCTCTTTCCTTATTATTTTGTTAGCATAAACAGTCAAAACATACATTCAGAAATATTAGCAATTTCAGCCAGAGAAAAGACATTAAAGTATGGTTGACCTCCCTTTTGTCTCTGAACAAATAGAAGTGTTGTAGTCAATAATTGCCCTTAAAAAATGCCTCAGATTGACTGAAGACTGGTTTTTGCAGACAAGAGGAAAAGACCTTTACTCTTAGTTAGAGAAAACCTCTTTAAAATGAGCCTAGAAAACTTCTCTAAAAGCCTAGCTGGTTGCACTGTATAGAAGTCAATTCAGAAATAACTAATTCTCCTCCTTTTTGGAAAAAAAACAAACTGCTCGTAGAAATTCAACTAACAACTTCCATCAAAGCAATCATGCAGCTATACACGAGTCTCACCAATATTTTTTTTCTTCAAGCTAGAGATAAAATAAGCCAGAAAGATAAAAAAAATTCCAAAATTATTTGGTCTACACTGAAGTAAAACCAAGACATGTCTACTTTGTGAATATATTTTGGTTATTAAATCATTTGGACAGTTTTTATTTGGTTTCAAAGTGACAAGTTGTTCATAGTAATAAAATTGTTGCTTATAGGCCATTTTTTTTTGTCTATAGAAATCTCTTTTAAAATTCATAGTTGCAAAAAAGGGACTCTTAGAAAAGACAGATCTTCTGTCTCCTAGGTCATAGCAGGTGACCACAGGGCCCAGGCTTTGTTTCTCAATATGTTTCAGAGTGAAGTTTGAATAGTTGCTTATTAAGTTGTAAAACTGCTTGTAGTTTCTTGTGTCACTCTTCTCACATAATATCTATGATTACTTCTCTTTTCCATTCTTCATAAATACAACATATATATATATATATATGCCTAACTATACATATATATATATACATACATATATATGTATATGTGTGTGTGTGTGTGTGTGTGTGTGTGTATGTCGGCATAGCTAGATAATAATAAACAAAATGAAATTACCAGTAGAATGTAAGCTCTTTTTTTTTGGTATGGTGATAACCTCAAAAATAACCCATGTTCATAGCAGCACAATTCACAATAGTAGCTAAAATATGGAACCAACCTAGGTTTCCATCAACAGATGAATGGAATGAAAAAATATTGGAAATACACACAATGGAATTTTACTCAGCAATAAAAAAGAACAAAATCATGTCATTTGCAAGAAGATGGAAAGACCTGGAGAACATTAAGTTAAGTGAGATCAGCCAAGCACAGAAAGAGAAGGGACATATGTTTTCTCTAATATGCTCAAACTGGGAAGTATTAGGGATACCAGAGGGCCTCCAGGTAATGGAGGGGAAACCTCAGCAAAACTAGAAAGGAAGGGTAGGAGAGGAAGAAGGCTGAGGTTGATCAACAGATGAGCTGCATTTGAATATGTGTATAAGTGTGAATGTGGCATGGTCGACCTGGACACTCATTGTTGGGAGGGAGAAGGGGAAGTGGGGGTGGGGGCACCAAGGACTGTGTAAATGTGAATGTGTGCCATTGTTAATATGATCCACAGTGTGATATGAAACTATATTGTACCAATAAAAAAGCATTGCTAGATTAATAGATAGACACATATTTATTATAATAACTATAATGATTATTGTATAATCATTATATTATATAGATATTTATTATTATATTTATTTATTAATCTAGCAATGGTTTTTTTGAGGTAATCACCATACCAAAGAAAAAGAGCTTAAGTTCTACTGGTAAATTTATTTTTCTTTGCACTCTCCTTTGAAAAGAGCATGAGGAGTAGGCATTTTAGGATGATAAATACTAGCCACAGTGTGGTCACTTTTGCTCCCTCTTGCAGTTCTGAACTCAGTATCTTAAGTGAGCGGTTCATTGCCAGGTTTATGGAAATGCCTTCCTGGATACTCCCAGATTAGATTAGCTTCTCTTGTTACACCTGTTCAACTGATTTTTTAATAGCAACATTTGGACAGATTTGGGAAATTAGAAACTTTGAAAGGCCATACAATTTAAGTAACATTACAATAATAGAGTTTACCATTATTATCATTCTGATGCAAGTCTCAGAACATTCTGATAGAGGAAATTTAGAAAGGAAAGCCATAATATTAGGAATAAACTGAAAGGCTAAGGAATAGAAATAGCAGTTGGGAAGAAATGACTCCAAAGCAGAAAGAACTAACAAGGTGATAATAGTACAAGTGTGATCCTCAGGACAGAGGAAAGAAAACAACCCCTGAGAATGTGACTACACTAGAGATAATCACAAGGTGCATTTGGCCAAAGAAAATAACGAAAATTAGGATAGTCACACATGAAACATCCTTATTGTTCACACAAATAACCAAAGTGATGCATACCAAGATTCATATCATGCTATTTTTGCAGAAGAGAAAGAGCTCTGAGAATATGACCTCATGAATACCAGATATCAAAATGTGCAGTCCAAATTAAAGAAACACAGACAGATGGTGTTCTGAGCATGTGAAGATTAGACCTTTTTTTCCCCTTCTTTTTTGGGTTACGTTTAAAAGTGACTGTGTATTCCCAGCCTTCTGGACGAGTTTTACTCTTTCCTGTGACAGTCACTGATCTATTTCACCTTTACGTACCCTACTGCCACGCAAACAGACTTACTACAGTGCCTTGTACACAGTAGATGTGGAATAATTATAAGCTGAATTGAAGTCGTTGTGTTGAATCTATTTATAGAGAGCAGAAATAAGTGATGACAATTCATCAAAGCCAAGTAGCTCATAAAGAGTTCGATCTTATTCATTTATTTGCCTTTGATTATTAAATACTTCAAAACACATGTGGTCATCATATGCAGAAACATCTAAATTTGAAGTGACTAGCTGGTTTTTTAACTTTAATGAGGATAAAGTGTGCTCCTGGCAATTCTTCTGCAGCTGTGTAACAAAGGAAGTGTGTCATTTATTTTTCTATACTACTAAAATTTAACTCATGACCTAAGATTTTCTTGAGGATATCCCTAAAGAGAACTTAATCAAGATCTCTCTCAGGAGATAGATTTTCCCCTCTTTTGTACTTTTAAAACTTTAGTTGTTATTATTTATATTTATGTATATTTTTGGCATCAGGTTTTGTGATGTTTTAAAACTATACAGGTTTATCAATTTTTTGATGACAGGTACCAGAGATTATGCATTTTTGTATCATATGTATCCTTAGATTGCTTGACATACAGTACATTCTCATGTATTTAATGATTAAGTATGATGCATTGAAATTTCTTTTTTTTTTTTTTTTTGGTGGAGGAACTGGGGTTCCTGGAAGCCCTTCTACCTCCGGGCTACATTTCCAGATCTATTTTATATTTTTATTTAGAAACAGGGTCTCTTAAGCTAGAGAGGCTGGCTTCAAACCAGCCTGATCCTCCTGTCTCCACCTCCCAAGCACGGGGATTACAAGTGTGCGGCACCACGCTCCTCTGAAATTTCATTTATTGGCCGGGTGTGGTGGCGTATGCTTGTAATCCCTGCTCTTGGGAGGCTGAGACAGGAGGATCGTACAGTTTCGAAGCCAGCCTCAGCTACTTAGTGAGGCTCTCAGCAACTTAGTGAGATCCTGTTTCCAAATAAAATATATATATAAAAGGTTTGGGAGTATAGCCCGGAGGTAGAAAACCCCTGGGTTCCACCCCCAGTACCACACACAAAAAAAGAAATTTCATTTATTAAAGTATTTCAAACTCTGGAATTAGACAACTGCCTGCTTTGAATCCTGATTAAACCACCTTTCAGATAGCAATCACTCCCCACCACTACCACCACTACCACCCACAGTACTGGGGATTGAGCCCGGGGCATTCTACTTCCAAGCTACACTTCAAGCCCTATTTTTTATTTTTCATTTTGAAACAAGGTCTCACTAAGTTGCCTCACCAAGTCCACACAGCAATCTTGACTTCATCACCAAACCTCATTTAAGCCTTGTGGACTTGTGCAAGGTAAAGGATGAAGCAATGCAGGTCAGCCTCAGAGCAGTGCCTGCTGCGCTGTCAGAGCTGAGCATGATTTCTTTTCTTCCTTTTCCACAGTAAATCTTATGGAATTACAAATTACACTGATGGGATTTATGAAAATCTGAGGTTCTAACTGCCTTCCAGATTTCCATGATGGTGATGCAGGACTGCCCTGGATGCCATTTATCATCACATCAGTATTTTATTTATTTGTTTGTTTGTTTGTTTGTTTATTTATTTTTGTGGGTCTGGGGATGGAACCCAGGGGCATTCAACCTCCAAGCTACAACCCCTGCCCTAATTTTTATTCTTTATTTTGAAACAGGGTCTCACTGAATTGCAGAAGGCCTTACTAGGTAGCTGAGGCTGCCTGTGAACCAGGATCCTCTGGTTTCAGCCTCCTGAAGGCTGGGATTACAAGCGTGCACCACCACTCCCATTGTAATAACCTTATTTCTTGACCTAAGTAGAGAAATATGAATGCCATGGTTCTAGATACACATTTTAATTTAATACAACTATGTAAATATTTATTTCTCAGGTGGGGAGCACTGTGATACCTTGGGCTTTTATGTGCAATAAAGAAAGGAGGTAATTGTGCTGGTGGTAACAGATCAAGCTAAAAGTGCAGATTGTGGTAGAAATTAGTATTTATTCCACAAATTCCTAGGTGCTTACCTGATAAAAGTATTCATGTTATATTAGTTAACTCTGTCACATCAGTATTTTAGTAGAGCAGGTTTAATTTTTTTCTTTCTTTTTTTTTTTTTTTTTGGTGGTACTGGGGTTTCTGGAAGCCGTTCTACCTCTGGGCTACACTCCCGGACCTATTTTTTAAAATATTTTTATTTGGAAACAGGGTCCCTTAAGCCAGTGCGGCTGGCTTTGAACCTGCGAGATTGTCCTGTCTCCGCCTCCCAAGCGCGGGGATTACAAGTGTGCACCACCACGCCCGGCCAAGGTCTCATTAATTTTGAATGTCCTTTGATTCTCAACTACTTTATATTCTTTGCATTTGGTATGAAGTAGAGTTCCAGAGGAGTTAAAATGTTTTCTTTTTATTTTTTATAGATGCATTGTATTCATACATCATAATGGGATAAAGAAAACTTGTGTAGAAATACATGTGCACATTGCCCAGTTTAGCCCCTACCCAACCCTCAGCCCATTCCCTCTCCTTCCCTCCTTCCCTAAAATGTTTTTTTTATGGTTTAGATATTCTAATAACACTTTTATAAATCACAGTTTTTCAAAATTAAAGTGTCAAAATCTTGGCTCCAGTACTTACTGATAAATACCAGGACTGTCCAGAACTCAGGGTTATAGTTAGAAAACAGAGAATGCCAAAGTGAAGTCTCTTGGTCCTTTTCATTAGGATTTTAAAGAAACTATGCACATGAGGAGCAATGATGGATGAGAAAGTTTGGGTTGCTTTTTGTGGAGCTGGAAGGCAGGCTGATGCCCTAAAGATGCCCTCTCTCGTCAGCTGTGTATGAGGACTTGCCTCCCGCTCATGTCCCAGGTGGTCTTCTTATCACCCCAGCCTAGATCTCATTCTCATTCAGCTGCTGAGCACATATTGGTGAGAACTTCCAAGGGATCAAGTGTCCATGTGAGAAGAAGATAGGAGAGGACAAGATGGCACGGCACAGAAGGGCTCTGTCTCCATTTATCAGCTTCACTCCCTCAAGGCCTATGTGACTTAATCTACTAGTAAGTGGGGCAAAACTGTGTCCTGGATGTCACCAACCAGATGAGTTTTTCTGCTTTGAAGGGGCAGAAGTGAGACAGGGAAGCTGGGGATGAGAAAAGAGCCATCCCTGGTTTGAGAAATAAAAACAGATTTTTTTTTTCTTCCATTAGAAGCTAAAACATGCATTCTGTTGAACAGATTAACTCTGGCTTTAGACATAAAGTGGTTTAACACATGGATATTAAGGGGCTGAAACAAGTTTATGTGCTTTAAATAAATCGTAATGAATTGTTCCTTTTCATTTCAAATATCGAAGTATCTTTAGTCTTATTCACTTATGTGTTTGTTTTCTTTGCTGTAGTATTGAAATAATCTAATTTTTTTTGTGACACTAAAGATTTAAACCAATGGTGCTCAGACTCTGAGCAACACACCCACCCTTTGTATTTTTTATTTTGAAACAGGGTCATACTAAATTAATGAATGCTGGCCTTAAACTTGGAATCATACCATCTTGGCCTCCCAAGTACTGGGATTACAGGTGTGTGCCACCACAACTAGCTGAAGTAATCTACTAACATCAAATATACTAATAATTTTATATTATCTATAAATAATTTTAAAAGTTCAGAAAACATTTCTATGTGTCCTAAAATAAGGATTCTTTATAAAATCCTATTTGGGGACATACTTTTTATGCTTTTTATAAAAAAATAAAATCTATTTATTTTAAAGCACTTGAGAAACTACTTTCAGTTAATTGTAACATGAATCCTTTGGCTTTTACTTGCAGAAGCCTTTGCTAAAACTAAAGTAATTGATAAAGCAGGAAATTTTAATATTAATTTGATAAAATATTTCTGATATTACTTCTTGTTCTTGCTCTTCTTGTTCTCTTCTCCCTCCTCTCCCCTTCTCTCCTCCTCCTCCTCCCCCTCCTCTTTCTTTACCTCTCCTTCTTCTCCTACTTCTTGTCTTTCTCCTTCTCCTTCTCCTTCTCCTTCTCCTTCTCTTTCTCCTTCTCCTTCTCTTTCTCTTTCTTATTCTCTTTCTCTTTCTCTTTCTCTTTCTCCTTCTCCTTCTCCTCCTTCTCCTTCTTCATACTGAGGATTGAACCCAGCAGAATCTATCTCTGAGCTATACCTCTAGCCTTTAAAATTTTTCATTTTGAAAGAGGATCTCACTATGTTACCATGCACTAGTTTTAATGTATGATCTTTCTGTCTAAGCCTTCTAGATGTGCTGTAATAACATTATTTCTTGACCTAAGTATAGAAATATGTATGTCATGGTTCTAGATACACATTTTAATTTGATACAACAACTATGTAAATATTTATTTCTCAGGTAGGGAGCACTGTGATACCTTGGGCTTTTATGTGCAATAATGGAAGGAGGTAATTTTGCTGGTGGTAACAGAGCAATCTAAAAGTGCAGGCTGTGGTAGGAGGAAACTAGTATTTATTCTACAAATTCCTATGTGCTTAACTGATAAAATTATTCATGTTATATTAATTAACTCTGTCACTAACCCTGTGCTACTGATGTACATTGTATTGAGAAAAATTGTAGAACTATATAGAGTTTGACTAGCTTGCCTAAGATCTTTCCATGCATGAGTAGTGGAAACTGAATTTTAACTTAGGGTTGCCAGGGTTTGAAGAATGCATTCCTTAAGTATTTTTTCTATGTGTCTAAAGATGTAACACTAATAAGCATGGGGGCATACCCTCTTTATTGATGGGACTCTTCCTACTACCACAAAAAGGAACTTGAGTTGGCCTACTAGAAGATGAAGACCTGGAGAGAAAAAAAGTCCAAGTGGTTTCAATAGTCATTAGAACCATTCCACCTGAGAACCCAAGGATGAACAAGAACATTCCACTCCACTGAAGGTAAATCATAAGACCAGTCTGGCTAATCAAAATTACCAAGATACAGTAGACAATTATTCATTATTATTTTTAAGTCATTAAGATTTAGGATGATTTTTAATGCAAGCAGAAGTGATTGATACATCCAAAGATTAAAAATAATAATGTATCTGAGTATGGTGATGCTTTTATTGTCATCTTCGTAGTTGGGAGGCTGAGATAGGAGGATCTCGGGTCCAAAACCAGCACACAGTAACTTAGTAAGATCTTTTTTCAAAATAAAAATACAATAGAACTGGAAGTATAGCTCAGAGGTAGAACTTCCCACTCCTCATGCTTCAATCTCCAGTGACACACACACACACACACACACACACACACACACACACACAAATACACGATAGTGTGAGATATTTTTTAAGTAATATTTTAGAATTCCTAATTGGAAAGAATAGGTACAATTAAAGTGAAAGAGTAATAACTTCGAACTCAATGACAACAACCTCTAGAGTGAATGTTGTGCATCGTGCACTATGGTACATTTCTTACATGCATGGTCACTTTTAGTTCTCACCAGTCTCTTATGAAGTAGATGCTATTCATCTCTATTTTATAGAGACTGAGCTGAGATTAAGAAGAGTTAAGTAATTTATCTAAAGTTACAAACACTTAAGAAGTGTCAGGATTTAAATCCTTATGGGGCTAATTTGAAAGTCTTCTATATTGCTTTCAAATAGCCTTACAAGAGAAGCCATGGAAAAGATAGAGAAGTAATATGAAGAGAGGACATTTCCCGAGAGATTGCATGTCTAAAACTGTCCACTCGAAGTAGGAGATTACATCACTTTTGGATAGGTCAGCCTGTGTTAAAAATGATGGACTGATGGGGAAAATTCTGTGATAAAGTTTGAGAATATTACAGATTACATTAGAAAGGGGGGGAATTCAAAATGAGAAGAGAAATAAAAGCAAAAATAATGAGAATGACAATTCATTTTGTCTCTAAAACCAGGCATCGTGGCATAAGCTTGTAATCTCAGTACTTGGGAGGCTGAGACAGGAGGATCACAGGTTCATGGCCAGCCTCAGCTACTTAGTGAGGCCCTCCACAACTTAGTTTATTTTTAACCACTAGTACCGCAAAAAAAAAAAAGAAAGAAAAAGAAAGAAAAGGTAAGAAAAGAAAAGAAAAGGAAAGGAAAGAAAAAAAAAAAAAGGTCTAGTAGCCAGACTAAGAAGGGGAGAATAACGTATGAGATGTCATTATGACAGTCTCAATCCTGGGATTAAAGGAAGAAAGAGCCATGCTGACAATGAAAAAAAAGGGAAGAATCTCAGCAATATCCTTAATGCTCTCCATCAATCTGGATATCTTGTCTTGGACTATTTACATTCTCCTTGTGCCTGATATACTTAAACAAATTTTTACTAGTTTATTATGAGCAGATGTTCATGTCATATATTACCTATGATAAATTCACTTTGTCTCTCTTTCTCTTCTGATTTAAATGAATTGAAAACACTATTGAAAAAGTTTAACTTAGTTTATGGCATGCAAATGGCTACAAGATTGCACGTGGTAGTGTTTGAATAAAGCAGTAAAAGTTATAGCTGGTAGAAGCACCTCAAGTCAAACCTTGCTCACAAAAGGACATATAAAACCATCAGGAGCAACATGTTTTGAGTCATGAGTATGTTAATGTGTGCATAATGGCAGCAACATTCTCCACTGAACAACATATGCGTGCATGTTCTCTTAACCAATGAGTAATATGGCATAAACAAATTAAAAGTGGTGTCACATGACTTCACAGTCAAGTAACCAGAATATAATTAGTTTTATTTAATCTGGAAAGCAAATTCATTATTGCCAAGACAGTGATTCAGTACTCTGTGCTAAATGAACTAGATGTGGGTGTTTAACAGTCAATTTGCACCATGTGTTATTGTAAAAAGAAAAAAAAATCCAACTAGGGTTGTAAAAAAACCCTTTAAGATTTCAAAACTAAATGGAAATTTTTTGTTTAAAAAAGAAGAAAAGCAAATAAAGAGAAGTATTTTGTAGTCCCAGTGAGAGTTAGCAGAACACTTGCTCCATGGAAAGTAACCATCTCTGTAGTAGATTTGTCTGTCACCACCAGTTCACAATCTTCCTTGCTACATTTAAGACACTAATGATTTTGGGTGCCATGTGGAATAACTTAATGAACTACACATGTTTAATGGGAACATTTTCATTGCAAATCTTGACACATTTCAGAATTCCTTATAGAAACTTTCCACTATCAAACCTACTATGAAAAGATACTGGAAAATAAAATAAAACAGTAAACATTTCATTTATATTGCCTTAATAGAACACAATACAAATTTCTTAAATTTGAATAGCTATTTGCACTTTTATTGTGTTTACATGTTGGTTCTTTGACCTTCATGATATCAACCATGGCTTAGATAAGGGCAGGTGAAATTATGCCTATTTTACATATAAAGCAAATGAAATTCAAAGATAAAGTCTTCTGCCAATAGGAAATAAAAAAGATGAACTGAAGACATATTTTCTGGTTTTAAGAATTGTCTTGTTTCTTCTCTTCAGAATTAAGAATTTTTTTACTCAACGAAATTAAATAGAAGGCTTTATGAAAGGGCTATCTAAAACCCCTCAAGACTGACAGTGACAAGAAAAAATTTTAGGCATGAATCTAAAACTCTGATTATATACTCTAGCATGATTCCAAAACAATGTGCTGTAGGTATAAGCCCCATTTCCAAACACTGATATCACCTCACAGATTCTAAGAAATTGAGAGTTTGCTTATTTGTGCAAAGTCAAATGTTTAAATTCATAAAACTACAAATTTTACAAAAGCATCTTTTCTAGATTTCAATACTGGACCTTCACAGTCCTATCAGATGGTTAGTTTAGAGAAGATAAATGAAAAGAAATCTGTGATGAACAACAACACTGAACTGAGAAAGAAGTTATTTTCTGATAGGTAATTGGGATAATTTGAATTTGAAGACCCAATAACATAAAAAACCCTAAATATGGCAGTTTGACTATAAGATTCTCTGTGTCACTCTTTTCAAAAATTTTCAATGCATTTTTGTGATGATTACCCTTTATTTTAATTAAGTTTCATGCTTGAAGTAGGAAACCTATAAGAATTCAATGATGAACTATAACCTTTAAAACTCTCCTTTTCATTGAACAAAGTATACTTAATAGTCTTCACCTTGGTGCTCAGAAAACTCATGCCAAGGAAGAGACACTTTTCATTGATAATTCCTATTTTCTTCCCCTTGTTTTCTATAGTTTTTTTTTTTCATCCATATTGCTCCCAGGCTCTCAAGCTTTCTTTCAATATCCAAATCCTGGTTGTTCATTATCCATCTCATTCTGTCTTTCTCGTCTAGCTTTATATTACCAACTCAGAGTTTTACAAACCTCCTTACAAGACACACTCAGGATTTATTATTTACTATACAGACCTGCTATTTTATATACTCATGCAACTACAGATAGACAAGCGCAAAGGCCAAGATCTCATTTTTAAGGTATGTATCTACAAATTTGTGGGCCTTATGTGATATTTTTGTTGTGCTACAATCTAGGAATTCAGTAACGAACACGATACACACAATTTCTGCTCTCTTGGGAATTCTGTTTGAATAGAAATGAAAAATAATTAAGTATATAAACAATTTCAGGCAGTAATATGTGCTTTGAAGAAATAGAAAGATGTAAGAAATTGCTTTCATCACATCTAAAATAGTCAAAGTTTGACAAAATTATGGTAAATCAACCCAAGGGAAGACTATTTAATTAGGAAAGTTGTAATTTAGATCAAGACTTCTCCATTCAACATGAAACAGACTTACAATATTTGGCCAAAAATATAGGAAAAAAAATAAAACACTCATCTTCAAAAAAGGCAAAGAACTGTCAGAAGAAAATACTTTTTGAAATATTGTAATTGCAATGTTACTTTGGAATTAATATGTTAAAATATAAAATGTCAATAAGTATAATTTACCTGATGTCTTGTTAAGCAAAGAATTCTAATACCTCCTATACAGGATAACATTTTTTTTCTTTCTTTCTTTTTTTTTTTTTTTTTTTGGTGGTACTAGGGTTCCTGGAAACCCTTCTACCTCCGGGTTACACTCCCAGACACCTATTTTTTAATTTTTTTTTTTAAATTTGGAAACAGTGTCTCTTAAGCCAGCGAGGCTGGCTTCAAACCTGCACGATCCTCCTGTCTCCACCTCCCAAGCATGGGGATTACAAGCGTGTATCGCCACACCTGGCTACAGGATAATATTTGATTTTTCACAGTGGTAAACTTGAGAGTTTGAAATACATTTTGAGTCATCAAGAAAGGATAATACTTTGCCCTAGTCTAATTTCTGAGCTAAATGTATTTTATTGTGGCTTAGTTTTTCACCATCAGTGATATATGCATAGAATTAAATAGAGTGATAATCTATTAACCAGAATATTTGATTAACCAGGACACATCATTTCTCGTTAACCCCAGAAAAAAGAGTTATTTATAGGCAAAAATAAATAAATTAAACCTCAACTCCAAAAAGCTTTCTGTTACCCTGCAATTTCTAAGAGGATGTTGGTAACTAAATTAAAGGGCTGTGATTTTACCTTGAAAGAAATAGAAATCTGTCTCTTGATTTTACTTCCAAGTAATAAATAGTGAGTGCCTGTTCTCTTTTTATCACTGGATACTGGGGACTGTAAATTGTTGAAAATATTTGTTGTTTTTTATTTGTTCCAAATTTTATCAGTGTTTTTAAAATATAAACATTATTTGTGCAAGGCTATGCAATAGGACGAATTCCTGAATTAAATACAACATTCATGGACACAAGGAAATGCTGATATTAAATATCTGTATTGATATTTTAGTTGTAAGCTGATTTAAAAAAAATTATAATGCTGAGCTGAGCATGGTGGCACACACTTATAATCCCATTACTTGGGAGGCTGAGACAGGATTGCAGGTTTGTGGTCAGTCTCTGCTACTTATGAAGGCCCTGTGCAAGTGAGATCCTGTTTTAAAATAAAGAATTAAAAAAAAATAGAGCTGAGAGTGTAATTCAGAGGAAGAATTTTCTGGGGTTCAATCATTAGTACTGCCAAAAAAAAAATTGTAAATGTGCTTTAGGGTCAATCATTATGTATCCCATTAATTTGTAAATTTAAAATAATATGCCGGGCGTGGTGGTGCACGCTTGTAATCCCCGCGCTTGGGAGGCGGAGACAGGAGGATCGCGCAGGTTCGAAGCCAGCCGCGCACTGGCTTAGGAGACCCTGTTTCCAAAATGAAAATGTAAAAATAGGTCTGGGAGTGTAGCCCCGAGGTAGAAGGGCTTCCAGGAACCCCAGTACCACTAATAATAATAATAATAATAATAATAATAATAATAATAATAATAATAAAAGGTATATGATACCTATTCTAGAGAACATTCAAAATTTTACCTGTGGCGATTGAACTATAATCAAATTCTAGTACTGATCCTGTGGCAGAGAACAGGATTCTTAAATTGAGATCCATAGGCCATTATATTCTGAAGACTTCCCATCAATTGTGTGGTGCATAAAAAAAGAGGGTATATTTTTTATTATTTTATGTATTTTTATAATTTTATTATTAATCACAATAATAAAATTATTCAATATAAACAGTAAGATATTTTCTTTTGTAAACTGATGATTATTATAGGCAGACTTTTTGTTTTTGTTTTAAAGATCTTGGTATTAAATTGAAATTATGGCAGCCCAGATGTCGTGGCCCAGTACTTGGGCCCAGTACTTGGGAGGATGGGAAAGGAAGATCTCAGGATGTAGGCCAGTCTTGGCAAATTAATGAGGGATGGAGGTGTAGCCTACAGGTAGGATGCCTCTGGGTTCAATCCTCTGTACCAAAAAAATTAAAAAAAAAAATCGGGATTATGGTGACATCCCAGATACTTTTGGGAAGTATCTAAATCCACATACTCAGCTGGTCGTGGTGGCGCAAACTTGTGATCCCAGCACTTGGAGGCTGAGACAGGAGGAGCGCACAGGTTCAAAGCCAGCCTCAGCTACTGAGTGAGGCTCTCAGCAACTTAGTGAGACCCTGTTTCCAAACAAAGTATAAAATAGGTCTGGGAGTATAGCCCGGAGGTAGAAAGGCCCCTGGGTTCCACCCCCAGTAGCACACACACACAATAATAATAAAATAAAATAAATCCACATACTCCACTCTAAGTGGTTTGATGGGATTAGCAGTGGACGTACTATTCAAAGAACTGCAGTTGATTCAGAACTGCAATTTAACAGCTGTGTGTGCATAAGTATGTCTGAATCTCAGGGGCTCACACTTGCTTCCCCTGTAACTACAACTAGTTGCTTCTTGTGACTGTGTTTTGTTAACCACTACACTATTAAATTTCAGTTTTCTCCAGGCCATCTAATCTACAGGATGTAAATCAGCCACTTGGGGCTAGTTTTCCTTTAATCTTGGAGGTTCTACTAGTCCTCTTACCAAAAAATAAGAATACTTTGTGTTCACTCTGTAACTATTTTATCATTTTCTCATGGCATCTGGACTTTGTTATTCAACTCTGATTAACATAGCAGATTTCATGAATCAAACCAACATGGATTAGAATGGATTACAAACAGTACAGAAAACAGCAACCAGTACTCACACCTTCAAATTATAATTAGTGTACTAAAATCCAGGAACTTGAATGAGAAATTAAGAGGAACAACACTTCAAAATTTAAGAAGCAGCAGCAATTACCTATATATCTCTAACTACAAAGGTTCTTATTCTATGAAATGCTAGTACAAAAGAGGAAAATTGGTGAATTCGACATTATTTTTATTGGAATAAATTTTCATGTGGAATGTCAGTTTTTTTTTATAGTACATAGTCTTGCCAAATCTAAAACTCTTATATATAATACTTTTAAATTTGATCTCTTGGCATGTCAAGAATTCTCACACAACTCTTTTAAAATAAGATGTCTACCCAACAATGGAAGCATTTATCTCAAATTCAGTATTTAAATTACCACTTTGAATGACTGCTGAAATTAATTTAATATCAAGTTTATATACCTTTATAACTTTTTTATTTTGACAACACGATTTCATAAGCTATGATTAGTTCAGGGATTTTGTGGGCGTAATGTACAAGATAAGCAGGTTGAAAAGTTTTTTGACTTATCAAAGCCACATTTTTGAGCAGTGAGGAAATGCACCTTTCTTGACTGGCATCTCCATAATTATTTGTACAATTTTCTGAGCTGTTTGACAAGTTCTCATTTGTCTTTAAAATAAAAGGACTATAGGGAGAACAATCCCAGACCTTTCAAGTATTTTTTAAATCATTCACAAATAAACAGTATTTCAGCCAGAGGGGAAGAATTGACACCTTTCGGATTTTCAGGTCATATCATAGTGCTACTACTCCAAATCCACCGAAATTTTTGGCTCCAAGGGACATTTTGACATCATTCTTACATTCTCTGAATTAACATTTAAATATTTATGCAACTCTTCATTCTAAAAAAGGAGCTCTAAGACTTCCCTGAATGAGAGGTTAAGCAAAGGTTATGATGTTACAAATTAGAACTAAATAGGACACTGATACTGAGAAACTGGAATCCTGTTAGTTAGACTAATAATGAATCAAGTCAATGAGACAAAGGGTCCCTCAAGGTGAGGTCTGCTAGAGTTTGAATATAAATGGCCACATTACTATTAATACATCCATTCATGAAAGCGCTGTAATACTAGTTTATGCTACAGAACAGACAGAATATGAGTTCATGTAAAAATGTGGATAAAGGAGAGTTATTCATTCCTCTCAATCAAAGCAAAGCTAAAGAGGTAAGTATTGTTGCCTAGTTCGTAACACCCCATAATCTTCACATTGAATAAGAATATATGTTCTTTTATATTTTCAGAGAGAGAAGTCATATAGATTTATTTTAAAATAAATCATCATAAAATGTTTAACAATTTCAGAATTCATTTGGAACATCAAACAATATCATATTCTATTTTATTGACTATTTTCGCCTTCCTGATGCATTTTTGATTATATATGTTTGAGGAATAAAATTATATTAAGAGAGGCAGTCATGATGGTGAATTCCTATAATCCTAGTACTTGGGGGCTGAGACAGGAGAATTGCAGATTTGAGGTCAGCTTCAGCAATATAGCAAGGCCCTTAGCAACTTTGAGAGATCTTGTTTGAAAACAAAAATAATGAAATAGGGCTGGGTTATAGCTCAGAGGTAGAAACCCCCTGGATTTAATCTGCAGTAACACACACACACACACACACACACACACACACACACACACTGCATAAATAAGCTAGATGTGGTGGTACAAGCATGTAATTTCAATACTTGGGATGCTGAGACAGGAGGATCTCAAGTTCACAGGAAGTCTTAGCAATTTAATGAGGTCCTCAGCAGCTTAGCCCCTTTCTCAAAATTAAAAAAAAGATGAAGTAAATTAGGGCTGGGAATGTAATTCAGACGTAGAATACCCCTGGGTTTCATTCACACTACTACAAAAGAAATTAGAGAAAACAGTATAAAAAATATAAGTATGTTTTTATCCCTTTGCCTAAACTTTTTTTCCTAGGTTATAAATGAAAATGTTTTCTTAGCTTCCACTTTTGAAAACGCTTTGGAGGCATATAGAATTAAATTTAAATATCTTTATCAAATTTAAATCTACCTATGTTACATTTAATATGTAAGTAATTATCTCAGTACAATTAATCCTTATAAAACCGACATACACTGGATCACATGTGTTGGAAGTTACAGATCTACATGTGGAGCTGAACAAAAAGCTGGCAGTTAAATGAACCAAGTTCCTAATAAGTATGTGGAGCGAAATGATTTTATATAAAACAAACTTGCTTTATCCCTGAATTTGGTTATCTTTCTCTCCAATGGTAGAAGTCATACTGTGCTGAGAATGATATTGTTGCAGTAACATTTAATGTTGTTTATTGAAACTTGAAGTTGTGAAATTGAATTAGATTCACATTGTTCTGCTTTAGCAAACTTTATCTGGAATATGATGCCAGTACAATTTCTACAAACACTCATTTATACCTTCTGATGTTTTGGTAGGCAAGACCAGACACACATAAAGTCTAATTTAGTACACGCCAAGTTGTCTCGTTCTTTCTGAAACAAGAATTTAGCTATATTTAGGTTCAATGAGAATGTACATGTAAATTAATAGTGTGAGTTAAGTGCTATAAATATCCAGCATCTATTCATTTTGTATCATTATGTGAACATAATGATATGCCGACTAAGTAAGATTTCTGCCTTTTTCAGCAGGCTATCCATGATTTCCTAGAAATTTACTAATGATAAATAACCAGAAGCCAGTCAAAAGTGTTAAAAAATCTCATAACCATGCAGCGTTTAAGTTTTTTCTTTCCAATGAACATATTTTGAAAGATTTTGCTAATAAATCAGATTCTCCATATTAAGAAATAAAGTCTCCTATAAAAATTAGCAAATATATATGTATATTATATATTATCAAATGTATATATATATACACTGCTCAGAGTCATGTTTCCAATGACATTATTATAACCATCTTAAGCATTTCAGACTTATTCTTAATCCTTGTGGGAACTCCCCAGATTGGACTCCATGTGGCAGCTATCACTTGTATGTTCTTAGGTTCCTTGTTGAACTGGCCTTAGGCTTTATTAGTTAATACCTTTAGAATTCTCAGAACTTTATTTTAGAAGTATGGTTTATCTTCAAATCCCCCTACTTCTCAGCCATACCCACTCTTGTTTCTAACTCAAAAACTCCACACATAGTCCAAATGTATGATCCAATTTAAGGGGATATTTTCAGTCCCAATCCTTCATCATCCAGCTTCAAGATCTGATACAACTGACAACCCTTAATCTCTTGAAAGTCCCTCTTCATTTGAGTCTCGTGGGATTATTTTCTCCCATTTTATTCTTCTTTCTCATCTTTAATCCTTTCTTTTAAATCCATAAATAAGTGTACTCCCCTACAGAAAAAAACACCCTTTGGAACCACTCCTACTAACAACTTGTTTGTTCTTTCTGGTGATGCTCATTTGCACTTATGATTTTATACATAATTTACAATGCTGGAGGATTTCCAATCCACGTTTCCCATCCCCTTGATTCCAGAGCTGTGTTCTCCACTGCTGCAGTAGCTATGCATGTGAACATGCGCAGATGCTTAGCTGTAACTGCTCGCACCAAGCGTCCACCCCCTGCCTTTCACAAACATACTCACACTCTCACAGACAATCCAAGGTTGCTTTTTTTTCTTTGTATTCTCAATCTTTCCCATAACAATTAGTATTAACTTTCACTCCCTTCCTCCCTAACTTTCCAGGCCCAATTCATCATCAAGTCCAGTAGAAAGAGTGTGGCGAAATTCTTACTACAGAATAAAAATAATGGAGCAACAATACTTACTTTTAATGTTACTTATCTGCTTTCAAATTTCAGTATGATTGTCTATGTTTTCTTCATCAGGGACTGGTGGAAAACGTTCAGGCATGGCTTAATCAATATTGTTCCTCCTGTGGTCTCAGCCATTATTTTTCTTCTCGGGTAGTTCTGGTAGCCATGGTCATTTTCATTATGTATGAGATATCAAGCCATTCTATATTAACTATTAAACCATATCAAAATTGGCTCACATATTTGTTTAAGGTTCGCCTCTCACTAAAAATTTTTATGGATGCTATTTCTGACCAGTCTTTGCTTCTTTCAAGTTAGATCAGTGTTTTTTTTTTTTTTTGTTTGTTTCTTTAACTGCTTTAGTTGGAATTGGTCCTAAAGATTCTTCTTCCCTCTGTTCTTAACATGATCTACTTTTTGTTGGTCGGTGGGACACATTTAGCCTGCCTGAAAAGCTAACTAAAGGAACTTCTATACAAGAATTAAATGGAAAAGGATAGCCCCATTGTGTAGAAGTGTAAACTCCAGATCTATATCTGTTTTGTTTAAATATTTTAGACTTTCTCTATGAGTGTCATGTGACCTCATAATGGGGACATTGCTTTTCCTCCTCACAAGCTTACTGAATGGGAGATGGAAAAGAACTTGGAAGAGTGAAAAATGCCATGTCAATGGAATTAGCAATACAGCCATGATGAACTTACCTAGAATCAAATGACTAGTGTATAATGAACAAGTGTAAAGACAGAGCTCAGGTTGAAATTTCTCACTGAGACAATGTGTCTCTTTAAATACACTGAATTTGTACCTCTTAGAAATGTAGGTAGTCTGATTAGAAATGAATTTTTTTTCCTTTCCTTTTTACGTGTGAGTGTATCCATCCTCTGCAAAATGTTTTCTAGTTATTTTTCATCCTCAATCAGGTGAAGAAGGGGTAGCTTGAAACTAGAGTAGAAATGTGGCGTGGAAATTTGAAGCACTAAGCTGGGCAGAGGAATTTGATATGATGGAGTACAGGAAGAAAGAAGATTCATACAGAACATAATGAAAATGTGTGAAAAAATAAAGGTCTGTAAGGTGATGGTCTGAGGTAGCTGTGGTTTAAAAAAATGAATGAGTTTTGGCAAAAGACATTTGACTAAGTATTTTTGTAAGTTGAAATTTGGATCTACTTTAATGATCTTTTGAAGTCTAAAATAAACATTGGATTTCTTTTTTTAAATTATTAAACAGCTAAATTTTACTCCCCTTGAATTTTACTCCATGCATGATATGTACAACGTAAGGGTCGTTTCAGTTATCAATAAATAGGTAAATGAAGAACATTTCTTTTCCTAAAAGCTGAAATGTAGAAACCAGATATAGGGATTTTTTTTTTTAATTTCATCTTACCTACTTTACTGAGCACTAAGAGCTGGTTTTCAACAGTGTTGGATAATAACTAAAGTAAAATAGGACAGTGCTATTAGGATCCTAAGAGTAACTGGTATTTCCATCACCCTTATTTTAACAAGAGGAACCATGTGAAGAAATACCTAGGTGCAAATTCGGGGCTTTGGGAGAAACATTCCTGCTTCCGGTCACTGGGGCATCATTTAGTAAATTGCTTTTCCAGCACTCTGACTGGAGTTGCCAAATTTCTATGAATTTAGAATTCTAGTCAGAAAAGGAGTTCAATCTATTTCAATTATTCACCTAAACGGTGCATCTGGCTGTGCTCTTGTGAAGAGCGGCTTCATTCCTGCTGAATGCTACCTATAAACAGTGGTCATCGCAGCTCAGTGGCAGTGTCTGTAGGACCAACCTCTAATGTGTGGAAGTTTTCCAATCTCATTTTTTATCTAAAAACCAATTACTGGCTGTGATTTTTTAGTAGCACCTCCTCCCCTGAGCTGTAATTCTGGGTGTGTCCATGAAGATGACGTGAAATTCATACATGTCTACGTAAACTCAAGAGTGCTAAGAGGCTTTGACCTGTAAATCTCTATCTTCTTAGACTTTTGGAAGACACCAGATTTTCAACATGACACCCTTTTTGGGTAATAACCACTTTTGGCATCTGCAAAATTCAATTAAATGTTGCTGGATCAGTAACAATTTTGGCATTTTTTTTTTAGCGTGGTTGTCTCAATCTGTATGAATTTGTCAAATTAGCTGACATAAATCAGAGCCTTTAGGAAATGAGGAAGGAATAAAGTCCCTGAGAAAGGGAATGAGCAGAAGGGTTAGAAGAATGTCAGGAAGAGAGAAGGAGAATTGGGAATAACAGCCAAGCAGAGTTAGTGAGCATGGAGAAAAGGGGGCTCTTTCAAACTTTGATGGAGGATAAAGTCCTTTTCTGAACAAATGAGTTGAAAAGTACCCAGGTAATTATATTACATTTCTACAAAGAGCTTTAATCCAAATTATTCTTTGGATGATAATTAGGTTGTTTCAAGGAAAAAAAAAAACCACAAAAGTGACACAAACAAGAAAAGAAATCTTGGGATTTCAAAAGTACCTAGAGGTAGAGTTTAAGGAATTTATTCCAGTAATTCTGCGCATTTGTAAAATATATCTGAAATGAGTTTCTGATATTTTTGTGAAATGAATGGCAAAGCAAAAACATTTGTTATCTTTTTTTATACACAGTTCATTTTACTCATACAGAAATACAATGTAAAGCTCTGGTATTCCTATTGGAAATAGCATCTTAGAATGCATGGAAAGAAAGCCTTACGCATTTTATTTAATTTGATCTGAAACCCATATACTGTCATTTAGAGAGATCAAGTATAAGAACCAGGTGGGTATAAAATGTGCTCCGCATGGTCTTATTTAGAAAGATGCCTCAAATGTTACTTTTCACAAGTTCCACAAAACACATTTTCACACCAAATTTGATACACACATATATTACAAAATCTCCCTATTGCCATTTGAATATAGAATGAAAGAGTTTCCCCTGAGTTTGCAAGTATGTTTTAAGTATAGGTAGAAGAAATTCAGGCTGTACCAACATCTGCTAGTTGACTGCACTGTGGTCTCAAAGGGAGCCTGTGAAAGAATATCTCTTTCCTTAGTGTAGGTCCAGGAGAACTTTACCTATACAAAACAGAGCTCTTAATGGGTTCTCCCATTAAGAGCAGGACAGGTCAAGGTGGGTCCTGCATCATGTGTGTGTTTGCACAAGTTGGGTAGTTTTTGAGAGATCCCTAGTGGTGAGGCCATCGGTCTCACTCCGCCCATACTTCAGCTCACATGGGGGTGAAGTGGGCAGCCTCGGTGGTTCTGGGCTTCTTGCCTGCGTGCTGGAGTAGCAGAGGACAGCCTAGCTCCACACACGTGCTCACACACATGCTCCCGAGAGCACACCAACAGATCTGGAGATCTGGGTATGGGCATTCCTGGCCTCAACCACGCTCAGGCCTCACTGACACATATATTGTTAAAATTATGCAAGAAAGCACTAATTAATTTTTTTAATCTTAAAAAAAGGTATACTTATTTTAAATTCACACAGAGTCAACATAGAGGATGGCAACAGTCCTGGGTAAATGAAGGGGCATGATACATTTCTTTGTATGCTTCCATATTGTTTTATGAAAGCAGTGTATAGCTTGCATACGGAAGTAGTCCTCCGATGTGGATTCTAAAGACATGGGTAATTAAAAATTCATACTCATTATTATTATTATTATTATTGTAGTACTGGGGATGTAACCCAGGGGCCTTCTACCTCTGAGCTACACTCTCAGCCCTATTTTTTATTCTTTGCTTTGAAACAGGGTCTCACTGAGTTGCAAAGGGCCTCACTAAGTAGCCGAGGCTGTCCTCAAACCGTGATACTCCAATTTCAGCCTCCCAAATGCTGGGATTACAAGTGTGCATCACCATGCCCAACTGGCAGCCCTTTTTTTGTTTGTTTTGTTTTGAGCCAGAGTCTTACAGTGTTGCTGAGAGCCTCTCTAAGTTGCTGAGGCTGGTCTCTAACCTGCAATCCTCCTGTCTTAGCCTCCCCAGTCTTGGGGCTATAGGCATGCACCACAATACCCACCTGTATATTAATTTTGAGTTTTTAATATTTAAAAGAAAACAAATTCATGTAAGTAAAATGCCATAATATTGCTATACATTAGGCTCTCTTTCTGGGAGTCCTGAGGAGATTCTTTTGGTGGCATGTTAAAAGTCTTTTTTGTAGAGAAATGACTTTGTTGGAAATATGAATTTTAGACTAATGTAGCTTGTATATGGAAGCAGTCCTCTGATGTGGGCTCTAAAGACATGGGTATGACTGCAATGTTTCACTGATGCCAGACATTGACTTAAGCCATGCTGAGCTGAGCGAGCTGGTGACTGAGTCATGCATGGGCAGGTGTCTGTGAAATCACGAAGCTCTCCAAGGCATACTGGAGGAGAGGTACATCTGTTGCAGTGTCTAAGGTTTCTCCAATTACATCTTGGTTAAATAGTCAGTCATTCAGCAAGTATTAATTTAGCATTCACTGGATATCAGGGGACGAAAAATTCTCTGGCCTAGATCCAGGTCCTTCGCATGGGCTCACTCTGTGTGCTTCTCAGCATTGTCAGTAGCAGCATTTCCCTCAAGATGGTCAGACGAGCATGCTGTCCAGCCAGCCAGCTGCTCCCTTCCCCCTGGCATGCCCATCTCTCCTTCCATCACAGGAATATGAAATGAAGGTCTCTGCACACATCAGGGCACAGAAATAGATTCTTGAGGTATTTTTCAAACTGCAGCAATTAGGCATTTCAATCCATCTTGAATCTGTTGGTTTGCTTTAGGAATTTGAATATCCAAGATGCTTGGATAGTGGAAGTTAGCCTCTATCTATGATTTGATTTAAGGGTTTGTGGTTTCACAACGTCATATGAACATAGGTGTATAGTGTTATCATCGAATTACATAGGACAGTGAAAATGATCATCCAGGTCATTTCCAAGAGATAAAGTCAGTTAATAAGTTCATGTTTTTCTTTCAGACATCCTCCCATGTAAATATGTGAGAAATATGCTTTCTAATAGTCAGATGACAATATATGTCCTTATTTATAATCTGTTTTTATGCTTCACAAAATATGATTATCATGCTGATAAATATATCCACATCATCTTCTCTTCAGTAATATGTCTATGTTTGTCTTTTGGATATCTTCATGCTTCTAGTCTCTAAAACTGAAGCTTTACTTTTTACATTATTAGAAATCAATTATATTCAAACTTTTATAGCCATCAGTAATCCATAAACCTGCTTCTTGTGTTAATACAAAGTGCTAAATTTTATTTGTTAGCTTGTTCCTGAGGCTAAACTCTTCTGTAACCACTGGGATGAAAAGCTCTCAAATTCTATTTTATATACTTGGCAGATTCATATAGTTTTTACATTAAAGTGGCTTATGTGTATATTTTTAGGCACTATAATGCAGACCTGCCTTTTCTTTCTGAATGCCACAAGTTTGGTTTTGTAAGCAATGAGAGGCAGTGTCCGTAATCCAAGTGAACATATTCTATCTGCATACTCCCCTCTTGAAAGCAGTGCCCGCCCCTGAGGCCCTGTGGCTCTTTCAGAGTGGTTCACTTCTTTTGAGATTGGTGTGCAGCAGGTTCAGATTGCCGAGGGCTTCCAGTTCCTTTTTAATCAGTAGCTGGCATAACTCTAAATAGCCATTCTTTTGCTTTCTAATAAGGCACGTTTATGTTAAGTGGGCATGCAATTTAACTTCTAGAAGCAGTAATGCCAGTCTGTTCCCAAGGCGCTCTGTGCTAAAGGATTGGGAAGAAAGAGAGAACACTTTTCCTTTGATCCTGTGGAGCCGTTCATATTGAGAGAGTAGACATTCACATTACAGAATTTACCTTTGCTTGTACTAGGATTGGCAAAAACCTTACGTAAATAGGCAGGTTTCCTGAATCCAACCTCTGAATCTTCAGATAAATGACTGCTCCGTGTCTTACTGATGTTGAAAAGCAATCAGTCCTTCCAGCTGTGCATGGTCTGGCTAGGAGTCTACCAGCTCATTTTCTCTTTGGTTTAGAGGTTCCTGGCTCAGATGACCTGAGGTAATTATCTTCTGGCC
Source organism: Muscardinus avellanarius (assembly GCF_963383645.1). Taxonomy (NCBI): domain Eukaryota; kingdom Metazoa; phylum Chordata; class Mammalia; order Rodentia; family Gliridae; genus Muscardinus; species Muscardinus avellanarius. The sequence continues at coordinate 92,660,975 of NC_137786.1, read as the reverse complement.
AGTGCGGTTCATCTTTGTACGTGTATGTCCCCATATACTGACTCTTAGGCATATAACTAAAACCACACCCTTAATATGTCAGGCATTATGTTAATACATGATCTAAATTTACTCCATAATTTGAAATGGATTTATATCACACCTAGAAAGAAATTGTAAACTCCATAGCAGAACATCCCAAGCCTTGTATGGTCTGACCTCAGTGGTCAAATGTTCTCTCACTCGCACTTTGCACCCTGTAGTGGTCATTTATCCCAAGGGTTTACTTTATTTCAGGCAATATTTTCTAGTTTTGCTTTGGCTCACTTAATCCTCACAGCAACTATGCAGTAACTATGATTCATCTTGTATTATCCATGAGGAAATAGAGACGTAGTGAAGTCTCACATACAATAAGTTTGTGAGGATAGAATTCAGATATAGGCCAATGGGTTCTGAAGAATAAATTAATAATCATAGTACTATCCAATATTATGCTGCTCCTTGGGAACATTGCTAAAAGATTAGAAAAGCAGGGTCATCTCACAGGCTTCCAGACTAAAAAATGTTAGATTTTTGTGGAAACCCTGGGGGATACCTAGTTGATGTGGAAGTGACTATCTTTCCAGCTGCCTAGTGAAGCTGACATTGATAAAGAAAGAGAGGACATGACTTTATTCTTTCCTTCTCTTTGACAGTCTCTAGTCACAGTCCATTTTCATGTGTAAACATATAGATGAACGATAGCCTGGTTAGTCCACACTGGGGTTAGGAGAGTTCTCCTTTCACATTCCCCAAACACCATGTCTTAAATAATAGTGATCATGATTTCATTGTTAAGGTACTTCAGGATCCCCAGTGCTAGAATTAGGGAGCAAGATGGGCAAACATTTGGAATGCTAACAAAGTAGAGCTAATATAAACAAATAAAATTATATTTAAAAATTCTTCAGAAATAGGCACATTAAAGAAGTTATCACTGTGGATAATCGCAAACCTTGTTGACTCTCCATATACAGTCATTTATAGGAGGTGTGTGTACTTGTGGGATACTATAACTTCTTTAGTGGTTTTCACTTTCAAAGCCTAAATGCCACCCTCTCCAGTTGGAGCTTACCTCAACTAGAGAGTCAAACTATGGAACCAATCAAGGCGATCTTCAACAGATGTATGGATTATGGAAACGTGGTATATCTACATAGTGGAACTTTACTCAGCTATACAGAAGGGAGAAATTAGAGAGTATTATGCTAAGGGAGATTAGCCAGTTTCAGAATGTGAAAGGTCATATGTTTTCTCTCATATAAGGAAACTAAAGAGTAATTGGGCAACAAAAGGGACTTCAGATAAATGAGGAGAGAGAGCAGTAAAACAGTGAAAGGGGACTTGGGGAGGGACAAGGGGAGAAGAAAGAGGAGACTTGAAAGAAACAGTTCAATAACTTATTTATGAACTCATAAATTATAAAAAAAGAAAAGTGAGAAGAAACTGTTTAATGAAGGAGCACCTGGAAATGGTGGTCTATCTCCAAGGGATTAGGATGTTGTTCACAATTTTATCTGTCCCAGCATGCCAAAGAGAAGGGTAGTGTTTTATATTTTGTGAAAACTTTCAAAAAGGGAAAACCATTATGACCATACCTATGACGTGACTTGCTTCATCACATTTCTCAAATATTTTACCATGTTACCATCAAACTTAGTTTAAAATAATATAACAGGAGTACCTAGATTTAAATTAGTTTAGGATATTTGTTAGGACAAATGTATTAAGTTAAAGACACCTGGGAGGTCTTTTCACAAAAGGAAAAGCATTTATCAAATTTGTCAAGAAAATCTATTCTACACAGAATATAATGTGACAATAGAATCTATCTAAATTTATTAATAATGAGCTACATTTGGAACTGTTTCTGGTTTGAGTAATATAGTCCAGAAGCTAAGTGAACTAGTATTTTTTTTAATGTTGAAAATTATTTTGTTAGGTATCCATTCAGAAGAGCTCTTTGAAGTCCTTTTAAGTTGAAAAGTGTTATGACTTTTGCTATAATATTAATATAAGCTCATTTTAAAAACGAAAAAGAGAAAAAAATCTAGGCTTAAAAATCCTCTAACCACATCAAACCTGTACTGTGCTAAATATATTCATATATATTTTGTATGTTAGAAAGTTAGCATACTAGTATGTACCCTATTTGCTTATTTATTTATTAAGCATCTTTCCATGCCACCAAATATCCTTCTTTGTTTTAGTAGTTGCAGATTATGCTGCTGTATGTTTAGGGGAGGTTAGTACATTACTGTTGGATATTTAATTGTTTTCCAAAGCTTTACCATTATAAACATGCTCAAATAAACATGTCTACAGAAAACCTTTGTAGACCTCCATGCTTATTTACTAAAAATGTATTGGCTCGATCTAAAGTTATGGAGCTAAAGTTGGAGGAGTTTGAATACCACTGCTAAATTCTCCACTATAACAGTTTTGCGTATTCTCTGATCATCCTTTCATTTCTGTTACTGTCAACAAAAAATAGAATTTTGGAGAAACGGCCCAAAACTTACTCCAAAACGGACATTGGGATTTAAAGAAATTAAAGTTTTATTGGAATCATTGACTTGCTTGATAGGAGCCATAATAATATTTGTCATTACCATATCTCAAATACTTTAGGATTCCTTAAGCATGTAATAAGGCATTTGGAAAAGTGCTACAAGTATATCATCCCATTGAGACATAATTACTCCTTGTGCATCAGTGAGACAGCAAGACATGAAAAAAATTAAATGACTTATCCAACAACACTAAAACAGCACTCGGCATTACCTAGCCAGCCTTTGAACCCAATTATAATTGGTTGGAAAACTATGTTCTTAGCCAGCATGCCCATAACTCTCTTGATTATCGAAGACAAGTATGGGCAGTGTGAAAAATTTAGAGTGCTGAGTTCCAATTGGACCTATGAATGTAAAAGAGGTAAAAATGGGACACTGGGATACTGGAGCCACCAACAACATAGTATTCTAAAAGCAAAACTGAAACCATGCAAGTTAAATAAAATCTTCAAAGTTCAAATTAGTTATCTATGACTCAGTTTCTCACTATTTAAGGCGGTTGCGCTAACATTTGTATCCGTATATAATGTGTCACCTTTAAATTTACTAAGAGAATAACAGGCTGTGTACTAATGCTGATTTAATATCTCATTATAAATAGAATATTTTAGAGGCCCTGACACTTAATGCTTGTATCCATGTTCTGCAAGTCTTCTCTGAGGTGATGATTAGAATGTGTCACTTAATGGAACAAGCGCTGGTTGTAAATGGTTAGATAATCAGGGATTATTGGCAATGGAAGTGAATTCTTATCATACTTGGTCTCATTATTATGATTAATAAGCATGTAAGTCTAGGAATTCCATCCTAGTTTTCTCCACATTTTCTTCCCTATCCCTACTCCTCCATCTATCTCTGAATGATATACTTTATTTGTTGGAAAATGGCCTGTGCTGCTTAGCCTGAAAGACAAAATCTGGAGTTTGAGTAGAATAAAATAAATACCCAGTTCTAAGCACACACCTTTGTGAAAGTCGTTTAGATTGAGTGGAAACTTGTCATGCAACAAATGTTTTACCCCAAAAAACACATCATGTATCCTTATCTGCTGCTACTTGATATGCTCTGAAAATATAAACCAGACACAGAAAATGAAAAATTGCATGGCTCTAAAATTATTTTTGGACACTAACCCTAGAAGATAATCAGTGCTCATTTAGTTTAAACTTGTTAAACTGGAGCTTGAAGTGCACTATTCGTTTTGAGCATCTGCCAGTCATTAAGTGCTTTAGTGGCCAATGTTTTATAAGGCTTTGAAATCTGCTTTTTAGTCCACTCATTATTGGATATCATTTGATGGCAGCACCCTTAGAAAGAAAAATATTTGTAAATTTGAAAGAGTTTACTACACACAGTTTAAAATTGCATATGGAAAAAAAACATGCTCTAAGGCAAGTGATCTCTCTATGTGTTCTTTGTCCTCTGGTGTTTTTATAAATAACAAATATGCTGTTTCATTTGATTCTTTAAAAGTGGATTATACACACTGGGTGCGGTGGTGCTTGCCTGTAATCTCAGTACTTAGGAGGCTGAGACAGAAGGATTGCAGTTCCAAGGTCAGCCTCAGTAACTTAGCAAGATCCTGTTTCAAAATCAAAAAATAATATATTTTTTTTAAAAATGGCTGTGAGTGTATTTCAGAGATAGAATGACTAGTTCAATCCCCACTACTCTGGCCAAAATGGACTGTTCATAAGTGCATGGAATTGAAAGATTTCCTGCTCCTGACTATCACAACAGTCCCAGCCTCCTATTTTTCCCTCTAGAAGTGACTGTGGAAATGTTCTCCTATGTGGAGTATCATCTCTTTCAGTATTATAGGGTCCATGGAAGGAGCTTGACTCATAGAGTTCATTCACACATATATAGAGAGATTGTAATTCTTGGTTCTCCAGCCTTTTACATGGTGCTCATCAGCCACCTGCTTAGGTAGTCACAGAGGTTAGAGATCTCTCTGGGACCATACTAGAGACAATAAAACCTGTAAGAAAAATGTCTTCGTTTCTCTCTTTCTTCTCATAATCATTGGGCTTTATACTATGCCTGTCACCCAATACATAGTTGTGGGTGAAAAAACTCTAATTTCTGTAAACTTATATAATTATGCTATTATCTTTTTTATTTTCCTAATATATATGTTAGATATATGTATATATAAATTTCTAATATGTATTTTTTCTAATATATATTATTTACATTATATATAACATATATAATATCCACACATACATACACACATATCACATACCCTAGTAGTAGGAAGTCCCATTATCTTCAATTAATACTTCCTTCTGAATTTTATAATTTGTTTAAGAACTTCAGGAGCATATTTCATTTGAGATGGATCAGTGTGGAGATTCCTTAGAAATGGGAATAGATCTACCATATGACCCAGCTATACCACTCCTGGGTATTTGTCCAAAGGGGTTAAATTCAGAGAACTATAGTAACATATGCATACCCATATTCATAGCAGCACAATTCATAATAAGTCAAAATATGGAACCATCAACAGATGAATGGGTTGCAAAATTATGGGAAATATACACAATGGAATTCTACTCAGCTATAAAGAAAAAGCTTATGTCATTCGCAAGAATGTGAAAAGATATGGAGAATATTATGTTAAGTGAGATCAGCCAGGCACAGAAAGAGAAGGGATATATGTTCTCTCTAATATGCCCCAAATAGGGAGTATTGGGAATACCAGAGGGACTCCAGATAATGGAGGGGAAACCTCAGCAAAGCTAGAATGGAAGGAGAGGAGAGGAAAAAGGTTGAGGTTGATTAATGGAGGAGCTACACCCAAATATGTGTAAAAGTGTGAATGCAGCATGGTTAACCTGGACACTCACTGTTGGGAGGGAGGGAAGTGGATTTGGTGGGGGGAGGGCACCAAACACTGAATGTATGCCATTTTTAATATGTTCCACATTAAAAAAAAAAAAGCAAAAGAACCAGTATGCTTAAAAAAAAACAAAAAGAAGCAATTACAGTAACTGCTTTCTGTGGAGGTGTAGTGTGTAGAGAGTAATTCCACAAAGTTCTGGGATGTGGCTTCTCTCAGGTTGATACTCAGGGTATTGTGGTGCCTCGCTCTGAGGGACAGAACTAGAGGTCTATTTAGTTCATATTTCTAAATTCAGCTATCTTTCCTTTCAGCAAAATCCACTCTTCCAGGGTGTATAGATCTGTAAGAATGCCATTATCAGCCCATATAAGCCACCACATTGCCTAAAGACCCAGCTCTCCAGGCTGATCTTCCAATTTCTCTTAGTGGGTCGGGTCCTCCTTTTGCACTGCGGGGTCCTGCTCTGCCACGCCACTCCAGTCTGCTCACCGTGCTCCACATCTCTGTCCCCTTCACGTCAGTCTCCAGGATTAGTCCCGCCTTTCCCTGGACGATGTAGGTTCCTTTGTAAATTGACTCACTGCCATCTCTGTGTCTGTCTTGTATATCATTCTTTTTCCTCATAAAGGAGTGTCTAATATGCTCAAAAGAGACTCATTTTTGATACACTGAAAATTTTTGATAGGTTTTAAGTGCCCATTCAATAAGAATGTTTAATCTCCCCTTTTGTAGTTGCCTTGCTACAGAATGAATAGAGTATTTAAGTGGGAGCTTGTGGGAAGGTATGTCTCTTTCTAAAAAGCTCAGAATACAATAGTTCACATATATTCTAAAGAAACATTTTGGGGAAGTATTTTATTTTTTTTTTAAACCAAGTCTCCTTTCTTCTTTAAGATCTGTATCCAGGTATCTCCGCTGTATTTCTTCTTTCTTATCAGCGACATCCTCTCCGTTATCATTTTCTCCATCCCATATTGTGTTGCCCTCAAAGGATACTGAGCTTGGACAGTCTCATATTTAGAGCTTTCTTCTTTTGTGCATTTCTGCACCTAGATCTTATTACTACACAGACAGGAGCTTCCTAAAGCTCCTTTCTTGCTTGCACTCTTCTTACCATTTCCCATGCCCAAGAATTACTGAATATGGACACATTAAAAGTGACTACATTGTAATCCCCGCACTTGGGAGTCTGAGACAGGAGGATCGCACAGGTTTGAAGCCAGCCTCAACTACTTAGTGAGGCTCTCGGCAATTTAGTGACACCCTGTTTCCAAATAAAGTATAAAATAGATCTGGGAGTATAGCCCTGAGGTAGAAAAGCCCCTGGGTTCTACTCCCAAGTACCACAAAAAATATAAAAAAAAATAGTGACTACAATGATACCATTCATACCTCTAGGCTGGAAGAAATTCTTAATGAATGGCAGTGTGCTGAAACGTCTATGGAAAGATTTATAGAGAGCTTCTCTAGAATTATCAGTCTTGTGAAAACCTTTGTACTGACCTGGGTACCACCTGTTTTCAAGGATGCATGTGAAAGCTTCTAGCGCTGTTTATTCTGTTGTCAGAAATTAACAATTAGAAATTCAGTGAGTGGATGATTGAAAATGGTCATTCCCAAATTTGATCTATTAGTCAAGAGCATTGTCATCACTTGAGAATTTATTAGGAACAGGAGAATCTTGGGTTCTACCCAAGACTTCTAAGTCCATGTTGGAATTTCAGGAAGAGCTCATGTGTTTCTTGTGAACTCTAAAGTTGGAGAAGCAATCATCCAAATGCCCTGCACACATCCCGTTTACCACTGTGGTTACTTATACATAGTTATTGGCTTTCCTTTATGCCTGATATTTGGGGATTGATTTTTAAGTGTTTTATCTTCAAGAGAAATGTTTTCTACTTGTCTTTTAAACACAGCATGTTCATTTTCTGAGGATTCATCAGGATAAAAGAAAAATGAAATGCAATATAGCTCAAATAATACGAAAGAAAATTATTGCTGCTTATACTGTGTTTCATTCTAGAATTCAATATGTTACTCAAAAGGTCAAAGAATATATCTAATACATTCCCTAATGTTCTGAGGAATGATAATGAAACTGGCCAGAAACCAATTCAAATATTCTCTAGTGCCATTTAATCAAAGAAACTTAGATAAGGTAACACTTTGTATAATGGATAGGCAAAACATTTCATATTAAGAATTCATTATCTGCTCAAATTAACCAAATGTCTTCATTCATGCTTTTCAGCATCAATTTAAGTTTTAATTTCGATAGTAATTTGCCCCAGAAAGTTGAAATTGGGGTTTCTCATTAACTTACAGGGAGCTGATTTTGAAGTTGTTTCCCAAAGAATCACCCACATGGTACAGCAAACAAAGTAACATTATTAAATCACATTCAGAAATGTTCTCCTAAAAGAAATAGACATATTATAGAATGATTATTTCTCATAAGAATCTGAACTTACTTAGAATAAAATTAATTTTGACACAATGCTACCATCTCAATGAATATTTAAACTTCTTTCTATACTACAAGTTAAAATGGTGATGACAACTCTCCAGATTATACTTTAAAACAAATTTTTCTGGAATTGTCACCTGAAAAAAGTATGTTTATTAGAGCCCTGCTACATCTCCTTTCTGAAAAAGAACACCACTTATAGTGAATTAATTTGCCAGGGTCAGAATTTATAGGTCAAAAAGAAGTTGTTTTAAAAGTAGACCACATTCCTAAGATTTCATTTTCAGCAAGAAAAATTTTTTTCAATACAACGGTTTGATTATGATGTGATATAGACATGTCACTACAATGTTTGTATAAATCCTCACTCCAGATGATTTCATGCAAATTCATTGAACGATAGTTATTGATATATCATTAGGTATATCATTATCTGATTTCCTAATGAAGCAGCAGAATATGAACATGAATTTTCTGTGGCTGCTTAATTAATGGTTTGGAAAGTTATTGTTGTAGTGAATCTTAGCCTCAAGACTGAAATAAGCACTCTTAAAATACATTCATTCACTCATTAATTTATTTATACTATGCCAAACACTGCTATAAATACAAAGTATTCAGTCAAGTTTCAATACTCCACCTGTGTATGTGTGCATGTGTGTGTGTTTTTTACTGGAGACTGAACCCAGGGACATTCTACCTCTGAGTTACACTCACCCCCAGCCCAGTTGTATTTTATTTTTATTTTGTTATTTTTTAATATTTATTTATTTATTTATTTGTGCACTATAGTCTCAAATCATAATGTGGGTCATGTGGACAATGGCATATATTCACACAGTACTTGATGGCCCTCCCTCTCACCTCCCCTTTTTCCTCCCTCCCAATACTGAGTGTCCAGGTTAATAAAGTTATATTCACATGTATACACATAGTGGAGTGTAACTTTTCCATTAATAAATCTCAGCCTTTTTCCTTCCCTACTTTTCCTTCCTAGCCTTGCTGAAGTTTTCTTTCCATTTTCTGGAGTCCCTCTGGTATTCCTAATGCTCCCTACCTTGAGAAACTAGATCTCACAAAGTTGCTGAGGCCTAGCTAAGTTGCTGAGGCTGGCCTTGAACTTATTCTCTTACTGTTTCATCCTCCCAAATACTGGGATTACAGGCACGCATCACCATTCCTGGCTCAACCTTTTTGTTTTGTTTTTTTAAGACATTATAATATATAACTCAAAACTGTTTTCTAGAAATGTTTCAAGTAACTCTCCAACTGTCAGTATATAGGAGATCTAACTTTCTCTACTGAGATTTATAAAATTAAAACATCCAAGTTTCATATTGTTTACATTTTATCAAACATTTCATTGTGCTTTCACCATATTTCTAATTTTGTGCATGTTTATTTTTTTTCCTTGGCATATTTTGGGGTATTATTATATATTACCATAAATACTTGTCATGTGTTTCAATTCGTTTCCTCAAATTATTAGAATTATTTTTACCATTAATTTGACTTGTTTTGTGTATTATAATTTTATTAACAGAACTTTAACATTTCTAAGACTTACATGATAATTTAATCAGCTAATTTTCTGGCCTTTTTGTATTCTCATTCTGCAACAAAGAGAGAACTCTGGAGGCTATTTGCCACCAGACAAAACCTGAATGTTACCTACTTGGTCAAATCCCCTTTTTTTTTCCTATCTTTAACTGAGAGGCCCCAAAATATATCAAGCTCTAATTCCTGGTTGCTAGGTGGTATATTTTCCCATTGTTCTGCTGAATTGAAAGGCACCTACTCTTACTTGGTTTTCTGACCTTCTGAACTCATGGATTATTTGAAATACAGCCACCTCTGCCTGTGCCTACACAGGACTCTCTGGAAGAGCCTACCATATGGAGTGAGCATAGGGCTGTGTCTGTCTTACCTGTAGTTTTTAATGTTATTTGTGGGATTTTGTTACAGCATCTCATGCAGATCTTGAGAAAACTATACAGGGGATCCGCAAAGGCGTAGATCCCCAATAAAGTATGTCTAGCATTCCTTTCTTCAAAAAATTATTTTTGGATTATTTGAATCAATATGTTTAATTGGAATTTTTGTGTATAAGCATTATAACTAAAACTGATGGGCAGCGGCTTGTGAGAGACTCAGGCAGCAAAGATTTTTTCCCAAGGATAAAGTTTGGGCCAAACATTAAGTTCAAACTGACCTTAGTTTGGGCTAATATATAAGATTAAGTTTGAGTCAGCCTTGTGAAGTGAGACAAGGCATACTATGAGTATTTAAATGTCTGGCACCCTTGTCCTGAACTCTGTAAAAAATAATACTTTTCCTGTCCTTGGAGTTCCTACTTGCATGGCTATGACTTTGCCTTTCTGGCAAAAAAAAAAATTATATATATATATATATATATATATATATATATATATATATATATATAACAAATCCTGAATAAAGCAGAGAAGTTTGAACCTGGTCTAGTGTGACAGCTCTTCTCTCATTCAACCTCGGCTCTTCTCTTTTCAACACACGAACCTCGACTCTTGCTAGGGCTGGACCCTGGCAGGATTTCACTCTCAAAAACTATGTAATGAAGGAAAAAAGAAATCTTGAAAATATTGTCTTTGCTACTGATGTGGTTTTATTTTTCTTTGTTGTTGTTGTTTTTTAGTGCTGGAGATTAAACCCATGGCCTCCTGAATGCTAAGCAAGCCTTTACCATGAGCCACACCCCAGTCTGACACAGGTCACATTAATGGTTTATTCAAAGCCTGAGTTTTTGAGACAAGTCGGGCAGCACTTTAATGTCCTTTTCTCTTCTTAACAGTGCAGACATAAAACAAATACTTCAACAAATAAAATATGTTTTGTGAAGGAAAAAAAATACAGGTTTTTGTATGAGCATTGAATTAGTAGCTTTTGTTCTGAGTATAACTCCTACAATTCATTACCAGACTATTTTTACCTCTAAACTTATATAATATGCCTTTATGAACATCTATAAAGTATTTACATGATATTTAGTAATATTGTAATCATTTTGATACCAGGAGTTTTGGTGAAATTGGATTTAAATGTTTAATTCCAAATACTGTTTATTGTTGTTATTTTTGTATGTATTATTGGAGATTGAATCCAGGGGCATTATAATTCTGAACTACTCCTCCAGCCCTATTTTATTTTTTACTTTGGAAATAGTGTCTCACTAAGTTGTAGAAGGCATCACCAAATTGCTGAGGCTGACCTTGAATCATCGACTCTGTCGTCTCAACCTTCCAAGTATTGGAACTACAGGCATTTTCCACCATACCTGAATTCATCATATTTTATTAATATTTAAAACATCTAGTTTCTTACCCCATCAGCACTATTAAGTGTTAATGCTGAAGATATTTATATTATGTCTCTCTATTTGACCAATTTTGTCTGTGTGGTAATCACCATTTTAGGGCATATTTTCATATAAGTCAAATGTAAGTATAAAACATTATAATATTTTTATGCTTCCATAAGGATATCATTTTCACTAGTCCTTATCTCTATGCTTTAATATAAATAGTATACACTTGGTAAGTATTATGAATGAGTGACCAAACATGCTTTTATTTCTTCCCTTTCTAATTTAAAAGATATAAGATTTGATTATATGACAAATTGATGTCATATTTGGGGGGGAAATCACTAAATTGATTCAGATTTAGATATTAAAATAATCATATGGATTCAAAACTGGCTTCCAGACGATAAGTAAAGCATAAGAATCAAGTGGCATTAAAGCAAAACTGTAGGAGGTGTCTTGGGGGTGTGCAACAAAATGTGGTGTTAGGACCGATAATTTTTTTTTTAACATTTATCATTTATTAATGATTCAAAAGGAATCCGTGAATAGCACATAGCACATTGGGGAACTTAACGGCTCGTGCTAAAATGGGAGGTGTTGCAAGCAACAGTTAATGAAAAAACACAGCTGACCTAATAAAAAACCATAACTCTGAAGGATTTAATCATAATATATATATATATATATATATATATATATATATATATATATATGAAATAATAAAACACATATATCATTTATATAAATAAAATGCCAAACTATGATCAATAATTTTTTTTGGAGACAGTATTTAGTATTCCTAAACGAGGATTAAGTGATTTTCATGGTCTTGTATTCCTCTGTTCCCGTTTGTTTTCCTTGCCATTCGGAGAGTTTGGAAGCTTTTCTCAAACCACCCGCCTTTACTATCATCTGTCTGCCTTTATTTTTCTTAATAATATTCACAAAGGAAAGAGGATTATGATGCTAAAAATACTTGTCTTTAGACATGGATATCACAGGATTAATGTTTGATACATGACTTCATACGTAATCTTCACCAGGTTATTCAGTTTCTCTGTGCCCCAGTTTCTTCATACTAATAATAACATACTAATAAGGTCTAATGAGACTGTTGTGAAGTTACGTGAAGTGCGCATATATAGTAATGTCATATGTATTAACCACTAATACCTCTCCATTAATTTTATCATTACTTTATATTTGCCTTCCAGATTGAGATTGAGCAAAGTACATTTGTCAAGAGTTCATGTCTAAAGAGAAATGATGTGACAGACACTAATTTTTCAGTCTTTGAAATTCTTTTTACTGAGAGGTTCTCCTGGGTACTAAGCCTCTTCAGTAATATTTTCAATTATATGAATGTAGATACCCCTGGTTGAATTCAAATTTGTTCTGGAATTGTGATATTTTTAACATTCAATTCTTTCACCGGGTGTGATGGCGCACGCTTATAATCCCCATGCTTGGGAGGCGGAGACAGGAGGATCACGCTGGTTCGAAGCCAGCCATGCTGGCTTAAGATACCCTGTTTCCAAATAAAAATATAAAAAATAGGTCTGGGAGTGTAGTATAGAAGGGCTTCCAGGAACCCCAGTACCACCTAAAAAAAATTCAATTCTTTCTCTCAATTAGATAAAAATATTATTTAAGTGGGTTTTGGAGCATGTTATCAGGATAAGTGCTAGTGGGTTTATATCAAATCTAGACACAGCATAGCACAACTTACTGTGCCATCAGTCAGGCAGGCAGATGCCCTGACATCATGGGTATTAGGGTAGGTAAGAGGCAGTATCCTTAGGAGCAACAACAGAATGTCTTGCCCTGTTATCACTGACTGTCATGTAGCTAAGTGAATTCCTGGAATAAAATCAAAACTAAATATTATATAATGTTTATATGCCTTTATCTTATACAGATGCAATCTATCTCAGATAACAGCATGAAAAAAATGTTAAAAGATAAATCAAATCTAATGTAACCTATTTAGATATGAATGTCCATTTTGCTACCTTAAATAAAAAATAAAAGTGTAAGCGTCTATGACATGAATGAAATAATGCCAATGGAAGTCAGTATCTCTTCTTCTTGTGATATGAATGAGACAAGCGTCATTTATTTTGTCATCCAGAATCCAAAAGATGCACCAAAACTAGTCTTGAGATGTGAAACTGCAGTTGATCAAAGTAAACTGGACTATAACTAAATTGGTGTATAACTAACAGAAGTATAGCTAAAGATAATTAAATAAATAAGTGATAAAGTTTTACACAGAGCTTTGCAAGGGATAGAGAACAAGGGACATGCAAACGGCCTAGACTGTCTACCTAACTCTAATGTTGGGGCAGCATCGTTTAGCCAAGGGTTGAAGATAATACAGAAAATCCAACCATTTGCCCTTGTTATCAAGACCTTGTCCGACTGGAAGAACAATTTGGTGCTAGGAATCTTCCTATGTTAAATGAAATAACTTTGGGGTGTGGGCTTATAATTAGAAGGATCCTCGTCTACAGAAATGGAACACAGATAAAGTAATAACTGCAAGGAACTACTGGCAAAATTAGAGAAATGTCAACGAACATTTACTCTTAAGTAAAAAAAAAAATAAGCTATCTTTGCCCATTTGGGGCTTACATTGTCAATAATGTAGAAATAAAGGAGGGGAAAGACCAACTAAAAAGTTAAATGCCTGAGCCAACCTAATACAGTAGAATTTTAGTTTCTGTTTGTTCTTTTACATTTCTCTGTAGGCACTACCTTAACCATCAAAATATTTAGGAGAAACTCATGTTTCCATAAGTTCTATAAGATTATAGGAATCAGGACACGAAGGAAAATATTCCATATTTAATTCCAACCTATATGTTTAAATATGTTTTCAAATGGAATTCTCTTGTGCAAATAAATTGTTACTCTCTCCTTTTAATAATATGATTGCCCAATTTTGACTCAGGAACTCAACTAAGGACTAGATTTTCCAGCCTTCTTCACTACTAGATATTCCATACAGTTAGTTTCTGGCCTTTTATTCATCTCTTTTATGTTAATTGAAATAAGAACAAGATGTTAAAGATAGAAGTAAATATTGGACACAATGAATATATATATATATATGTATATATATATAAAATACTGGAACTAGTATATACTAGTATATATATATATACTGGAACTACACCTCAAGAATTTAAAAACATTTTTTAAACAGTGTCTTGTTAAATTACTGTGCACTGGCCTTAAACCTGTGATTCTCAAGTACTGGGACTATAGGAGTTATACCACTATGCACAGCTAGAAACCATATTTAAAGATGACATAACAATAAGAAAGAAGGAAGCTGATACATCGGAAAGTTTGTGAAAGAGAATTGCCACACCATCATGTGCATATACATCAGAGAAATAGGTTTAGTCGTGTTAGTTTGGCATCTAATTTGCGTTAGTCAAAGTGACATCATAAGAATACCTTTTTAAAATCCCATACAGTCAAATATTTCTATTGTAAAATAAGAACAATAATAGTATTCACCTAAGGGAGTTAAGATCACCTTAGATAATATCTTCGAAATACTCAGCATCAGTTCTATCATATATTATTCACTTAAGAGTATCTTGGATTAAAAACTTTTGTATCAGCATCTTCAGTGTTTTTCTCTCTCTTGACCTGTGCATTTACTTTGCTAACACTTAGCTTTGAGTCAGTCTAACCATCTGCCTTCATGACACCCACAATGTAGAAGGAATAAAATAATTATGCAGACTGGACAGCACAGCCTTCGCTGAGTCTTGTGGGCAGCTGGGCTACATGCCAATTTACTTACATGATCCTTCCTTCCATTTCAATAAATACTCCAAGTTAGGACTACTTTGATTAAGCTACTTACATCAATGTCCTGTCTCGTCAAAGTGAGCCTGTCATGATAAATCCCTCACTTTCCATCCTTTGTTTCATACCTAGGTAACTGAACTAACTTAAACCCCTTTTCTCTTCAGGCCAGAGTAAGAAGTATCTTCCTTTCTGCGTCTTTGGTCATGTACTATTTCTTTCAGGACCTGACTTCAATGATTCTGTTATTATCTTGTATTTTCAGTTTTTTTCTCTAGTATGTACCCTTCACATAAGCAGACAAAGTAGCATATTTCTCTACTTGTAAAAGCTCTTGTCTCTTCTTTTATCTCCTCTCCTCTACCTATTGCTTTATCTCTCTCCCCTCTAAAAACCAAGCCCTCTTCTTCACTGCTTCCAGTTCACCTTTGCCAGATCACTTCCTATCTGGTTTCTGTTTGTTTCTCTCTAATGAGACTTTTCAAGTAAAGGTACTATGACACAAGTATAATGATTCTTTTAAGCTCTCTAGGCAGTATAAAATTTGAAAAGTCCTGTCTTGAAAATGTCTCTTCTTTTGATAACTAGAGCACCAATTACTTTTACTGTTCCCTCCAATTCCTTTACATTCGTTGCAGTCTTCTACCCCCTCCCTCTCTTATGCTTTTTAAATACTGATATTCTTTTGGTTGCTATCCTTGGCTACCTTCTCTTCGGTTACTTTTTTTTGCTTCTCTTCTAATACCATATGTTGTCTTTTACTCAAATGCACCATGATTTCCTTAAACGTCATTTCATCTAAATTCTTCCTTGTGACAGATTGACTGACTGGAAACCATTCCAAACCCCTTTTTAAGAGACTCTATTTAGAGGCTAGAAAGCTAAAACCTCTATTTCCCAGACATCTTTGCAACCCTCGGCATTTTCTCCAGCTTATGTGAAGCAAAGCACCAAGTAAGAGTTGCAACGTTAAAGTGAGGTGGAATTTACACAGACACATGGTCAAGCCAAGTTGCTACAACTTTGATTTTCCTAGCAGAGGCCTTGGTATGTGTCCCTGATTTCATGAATGCCCAAACCAGGGCAAAAAGCTTTAATTTAGAAGTGAATTATTTTATCAGAATTGGCATGGTTCTGAATCTGGTAGATGTGCTGGCAGTTTGGGATTCTTTTGCTTCCTGATCTTAGCAGATGTAACATTTCTACTGGGGAAACATTTTTTTTATATATATTTCACTCAGCATGTTGTTTCTGGAAGCTTAGAGCATATTTCTCCATGTCTGCACTAACTCTGTGCATGCATGATAACCCTGAATATATCTATGTTTAGTTATCATAGCTAGAGTAAGTTTTGTGGTCTCCTATTAAGAACCTTGACCAGTCCAACTACTAAACTCATGTCTCTTCAACCTTTTATACCTTAGGTATTAATGACTAGGGGGCAATTCACTTTAGTATACCTGCGATGGTGGCAAACACAAAAGGCTGAAACCTAAACGTCTGCAGTCTTTTCTACCGCCAATTATGCCTGTCTGAGTTTTCAGACATTTCGATGACACCAGTGTCTATGTGGTGTCTAATCCAAAATAACCTATAGGACATCTCTCTTACTTTCTACTTTTAACCTGTCAATGAATACCAGAGTTCGTCTCATTAATTGCCCTCATGTGTGGACCTTCCTCCTTCATCATTACTGCTTTAATTAAAACTCTGATCCTTTTCAGCCTGTGTTATTACCATTGATATCCAAGTTCTGAATTGCTTACCACTTCTTTTTTGTATCTTTCTTGTCTTCCTTTTGCTTTTCCTATCACCCTGCTTGAATTGGGAAGTAAAATTTTAAAGATTTTGTCACATATTGTCAAGTCAATTTCTTTAAAAATAAACATGAGTCTGGCATTCTTTTTAATGTTTAAAGGAAAAAATACTTGCAACAAGTAATTAGAAGAATTACAGCATTTACATTAGAGTTTTGATAGCTTAAATGACTTTCTCAAGGTTGCCCAAAATTGAATAGCAGATATGGATCATAAATTTATGTTTCTTTATATGGCCTAGTGCTCCTCTTTTCATCCTAAATGAAATGGAAGACAATAAAATGAGGGTGTGGGGGGTACTGGAAAAGAAGTATAAAAGGAAGGTAAAGTCTTGTACTTTCCTAGCATAAATATTTCTATATTTCTCATGTAGTAGTTTTTTTTTAAGAGCCCTTCCAAATAACAAGTTAAATAATTTCAACATTCAACATTTGGGATATATAGGCCTTTGGAAAATCTTACTGATTGCCTCTTTGAAGATATTCAGAATAGACTGTTTCTTTTAAACACAAATTACATTACTGTAGTTATTTCTCAATAGAATGAAAGGACAAGTTCATATATTTATTTTCAATTCGTTTAATACCAGCTGATATTTTGATACAAGGAGAGATAGACAATGACTAGTGTCATTTTTCTTTTGCAGAGATAGAGAAACTGAGGGAAGAAGTGAAATGGTTTGTTCAAGGTTATAGAAGTAGAGTAGACAATACAATTTCTCTTCTTCAAGAACACTTGTTTTTTTTTTTTTTTTTTTTTGCCTTGATTTTTTTTTTTAAGTGAAATCAACAGCTTCACATCAGCCACAGATCAGGTACCAGATGGCAAAACTTTCAGTTGCTACCACCTAGGGCTATATTCAAACCAATGAAAGGCCTGTATCTCATTATCAGTCCCCTGAGCTCTCCATTCTCCCACATGGTACTGCCCTTTTCAAGTAGAAAAGTGACATTATTTTTAAAACTGCCCTTGTTTCAGATAAGCAAAAGATTTTGATAATTTAAACAGGTTTGTCCTTTTTGGTTTTTGATTTTGCTTGACATTATTATGCTTGCATGGAATACCACTACAATACAAACTAATAAAAATATCCAAAATCAAACTAAACAATCCAATAAATACCCCAAAATTTTGCTTCACTGCCAAGAACTATAGATGATTGGATAAGTCGGCCAGATTTGGCAAATAAAAATGTTAGAACATTCAGTTACATTCAAAATTCAAGTAAAGAACTCTTTTCAGTTTACATATGGCCTCAATATTTAATGAAACCCATTTCTTTTAAAAGTTATTTTTTATCTGAAATTTAGCTAACTAGAAGTCCTATATTTCATTTGACAAAGAAGTT
Source organism: Muscardinus avellanarius (assembly GCF_963383645.1). Classification (NCBI taxonomy): domain Eukaryota; kingdom Metazoa; phylum Chordata; class Mammalia; order Rodentia; family Gliridae; genus Muscardinus; species Muscardinus avellanarius. The sequence continues at coordinate 92,642,730 of NC_137786.1, read as the reverse complement.
CTGTTTAGATCTGAAATTCAGATAACCAGAAATCCTACATGTCATCATATAACTATATGAATGAAAAATATATAGGTTGGATTATTTTGTATAATTGAAAATATAGTATGTGTGTGTTGCTCCTAAGTGTGTGTTATGACACATTCACTAAGTTACTCTGTGAGAAATGATAATGTCTTGTAATCATTATGGTACTGAAAATCCCAAAGGGAAAAAGTGGCTACTGTTCTGGTACAAAAATGGAATTATTTCAGGCTGGTGGCACATTCCTGTAATTTCAGTACTTGAGAAGCTAGTCAGAAGGATTGCAAGTTTGAGAACAGCCTAGGCAACATAGCAAGACCTGTGTCAAAATAAAAAGTTAAAAGCCGGGCATGGTGTTATATGCTTGTAATCCCAGTGTTTGGGAGACTGAGATTGGAAGATAACAGTTGGAAGACAGCCTTGGCTACTTGGGCTCTTTGCAACTCAGTGAGACTCTGTTTCAAAATAAAGAATAAAAAATAGGTCTGGGTGTGTAGCTCAGAAATAGAATGCCACTGGCTTCTATCCCCAGTATTGCCCCCCCCCCCGCAAAAAAAAAATAAGTTAAAAAAAAAAAGAGTTTGGAGTGTAGTTCAATGATAGAGCCTTTGGGTCCACTCCCTAGTAACACACACACACACACACACACACACACACACACACACACACAGAATTTTATTTTGTTAGCATGAAAAATAATGTAGCAAAATAAAAGCTACTAGTCTTTTTTTCTTATTCTTTTTATAGAAACAGAACCCATGGAATTGTTTGACAGTTGTTTTCATTTTTTTTCCAAATAGAAAAATACACTGTTTCTAGTTGGAAAGCTACTGGGTAGGTTTTAGGTTTAGCAATACTGCTCAAGGAATAAAAAATCCCAAATCGTTGCATGCTTAGTTTAGCTCCATTATTCTTGTTGTTAGGTGACTCTGTGAAGGTAGAAGTGCCACTATCTTGATGAGACGTGTCAGCAGTGTGTGTAATTAAAAGTTAGCACATAGATGAAAGGAAAATATGGAAACATTTTCCCAGGTACAGGTTTTGTACTTAATTTTTTCCTCTCATTTAAAAAGCAATGAAAGAAATGTGACATCTAATATTTCACCTTCACAATATGCAACTATCTGAACTCAAATCACATAGCCATGGTAGCAAGAACATTAATGGTAAATATAAAAATTACATTGGAATCACTTTTGCGGGTATATCCTTATCTCAATCCATAGAGATTCATACATCTAGCATCCTTTAACATCGATGAATATAAATCTCAGTCACCGAGGAAAGAGCATAAATCCTTGTAATTCAAGATATAAGTATCACTACCTCTAAGGGTTAGGTTTGTGAAAACCAACAAAAGCAGTCGAATGGAAAGTGCAGGGAGCTGGCATTATGCTTTTAACCTAAGATAATTTAATATAGATAGCAAAGATTTTTGAATTGTAAGCTATGCATTCTGATAATAATTGTTATGTGAATACTGACCTTGTGTGTTATTCTATAGCCATAGTTGGTATTTTAACCCAGGTGTGATTTGAAAAATAAAGCTATTTTGTTTTATTTTGCACCTTTTCTTTGAAGTATGAAAAGGAATAAAACTATGTTGAGTGTGTTGCCAGTCATTTTGTCTTCCAAATTGTCTTCCAAAAATTCAGAACAATCGAACATCTTCTGTGAGTATTATTTTTCCCAAAGAATAGTACTTGATAACACAAAATATCCTCATAAAAGAAAAATGCAATAGAGAAGAAAGGTTTTTTTTGGTACTTTGCATGATAAAGTTGAATTTATAGTACATTTATCTGTATTTTTCATTTCTGAGTTTGTCTTAAGAAAGTTGATTGTATGCCTCTTGTATGATTAAAATACATAAAGCCATGCCTGTAAATTCATGCTAATCTTAAATATTCATATTCAGAGAGGTTATTTTGTTTGGGGAAGATATATCATTTTTAGAATATGATGATCTTTTGGAGAGTGGGGATAGCAGGAGCTAAAGAGTTGTTGATTTGTGTCAGAAAGCTGAAGAACAACTGCAGTGAGGCGAATCCCCAAAGTAAGAGATGGAAACTCACTTCTCAGCACAAGAGTTTTAGAAAGTGGGTCTAATGGGAGATGGTGAGGTCATGGGGGCTCAAGTCTCCTGAGTAGATTGATGCTAAAAGAAGTTGAGGCTGCCGGGCATGGTGGCGCATACTTGTAATCCCTGCGTTTGGGAGGCAGAGACAGGAGGATCGCGCAGGTTCGAAGCCAGCCACGCGCGCTGGCTTAGGAGATTCTGTTTCCAAATAAAAATTTAAAAATAGGTCTGGGAGTTTAGCCCGGAGGTAGAAGGGCTTCCAGGAACCCCAGTACCACAAAAAAAAAAAAAAAAAAAAAAGAAGTTGAGGCTGTAGGTTCAATCTCCATGCACTCTTGCCCTTTTCAGCTTCCACCATGGAGTGAATGACCCAGCAAGAAGACCTTTGCCAGGCGTTGGTCCCTTAGTCGTGGATGCCCCAGCCTCCAGAACTGTGAGGAAATATCTCTGTTATTCATACATTACAGCCTGTGCATTTCTGTTACAGCAGCATAAAAAGTACCAAGAGAAACATGAAAGCTGAAATTTCACTAGCATGTGGCAAGACTGAGAAGATCCATGGTGGCCTAGGTTTCATGCACACTTCAAAATAGTAAAGAACAGCTATTGGGAAAATGTCATGTACTCACATTCCGCTCTACATGCTACTTCTAATCTTATTTGTACAAGTACAGGCAAAAATCCACTAACAACAGAGATCGTCTTTTTCCCTTTATTACAATTTAGTATTGATCGCCCATGCAGGAAGGTTGACATGAATTCCAGAATGGGTTTAATTACAAGTATACACAGAAAAGTAATTGGCAGGATAAGGAAGAGGTTAGTTAGCAGGTTTCTTTTTGCAGAACCACAAATATTCTACTTGATCAGCAAAAGTAATCAAGGATGAAGAAATAAAATAATAGAGAGAAACCCCAGTCCAATTTCAAATTAATTTCTATTTTTCTCTTTGAGTAAATTCCCACAAAAGCATTTGAATGTCATCTCTAGTGTCTTGATGTACATATCATCACAGACTCAATAAAAGCCAAACTGGAAAATTGTAATGAGTAATGGAAGAAGGAGGAATATGGTTTCCACATTAAATACCAAGAATGGCTGCCTCCCCAAACTTACCCCAGTATGATATAAGCCATAAGTAGAGATGTCAACATTTTCACATTTTTGATAGCTTTTCAAAAAGTTCTCAAATTTAGCTTAGTAATATCTTCTCTATTAGAGTTCTATATTGTAAATAGAATAAGTCTCAGAAATGGATCTGAAGCTTCATTTCACAACGTTTCTTTCCTTGTAGGTCGATTATGTTTCCACAATCTCACTTTGTGCTGGAGACGCAAATTGGTTTCTTGGGTCATGCTGTTATTAATATGATTTTTAACAACAATTGAATTTATCACCAAAGTCGGTTGAGAAAACAGGCAAAATGAAAATGATAATTCTTGGTGTGAAAACCTCAAAAAATGAAATAGAACACAGTACTTTTCTTTGCTTACCTCAAAATGTCCGAGATGTGTTGAGCTTATTAATGATATAATATAGTAGAAATTGGGGCTTACTAAGGCATTACTGGTCACGTGAATGGCCCATTAGAAAGTGTGCGAGGTAGACAAAAAACACTTTATTGGATTTATTACTTTTTTATCCATAATCTTAGTGTTGTCTTCCTATTCCAGAATCATTTTTCTCTAATAAATCAAAGTAATAGTTTGTTATAAAATTAGTATTAGCTAATACTATATAAAATTAGTATTAGCTTCTATATATTGATTTGCTCTGTCATATTGTTTTCTATTGTTTTATGTGAAAAATCTTTATTCTATGAGCTTAACCAGCAAATAAAACCAGTAAGGCAGAATAAATAAAAATGACTATCATCTCCACTTTTAAAAAGAATAAGACTTGTACAATACTGTAAAGATTTTTGTTTTAATTAGCCATTGATTATAAGCCATACTTACTATGTTGGAAGCACAGTAGGTACTTACTAAATACCAATGACTGGCAATTGGTAAAAATGCTAAACAGGGTGTATTGTTTTAAATTTTGCCTGTGGTGAAATGATTACACAGGAAACAAAAGTAAAATTTTTCTAGATTTTTATTTGTACATATATGTATTTTATATGTGCTACATAGAATATTTGCATACATATTGTGGAATATGTATTTTTACATTATATGTTTTATATTTTTCTTTTGAAAATTGCCATGAAGTACTATGAAGAAGTACAATGATACAATGATGTTTTTTGTTAAAAATAAAAGATAGTTATTTTAAATATACAAATACTCTGTTTTGGTCAATACATATGTTTATGAACCAGCTTCAATTCAAAGAACTGTGAGAGCAGAATTATTGCTTTTAAGATTAAGATGCCCTGACATAAAATGAATGGAGTCAGATCTACCTGGGTGACTCAGATCAGTGGGCTGGGATCCTTCCTGGCTGAGCAATCAATGCTGTGATGCAGCACAATTAAACATGGAGTCATTGGGTCAAATTAAAAGGACTTTTAACAACATGTTTCCCCTGGAGCAGATTGGCACTCACATGACAGAGGAAAATATAGAGAAGTTTATATTTCTTTACATTTTAAAAATAGTAAATTACAGAACAGTGACTTTATTGCATGTCTCCATTAGAATTTCTGTGGACATGGGCTTTATGCTTAGTTTGAAAGTGTATTCAGTATTCTTATTCAAATTTACATGGGAAGCCAGGCCTGGTGGTGCACTCTTGTAATCCCTGCGCTTGGGAGGCTGAGACAGGAGGATTGCACAGGTTTTAAACCAGACTCAGCTACTTAGTAAGGCTCTCAGCAACTCAGTGAGACACTGTTTCCAAATAAATTGAAAAGTAGGTCTGGGAGTATAGCCCAGAGGTAGAAAGCCTCTGGGTCCTTATCTTCAGCACCAAAATAATAATAATAATAATAATAATAATAATAATAATAATAATAGTAATAGTAATAATAATAATTTACATGGGAAAACTGAAACAGATTGTACCAAATTTAAACCTGAAAAAGAAAACATGGACATACTATTTTTAGCTGGTGGTATAAGAGTGAAAGTTTGAAAAGCATAGTTCAAGAGAATTTGAGTTATATCAAATGGCAACAACTTCCTGTTTGATTGGAACAATGAAGTTTTGAAACATAACTAACAGACAAATGACTTAATCTGATTTCGACAGCACTAGTACATTTACAACTCATCAGGGTTTGTATTGATCAAAGACAATGTGCAACATTAGCTGTCAGGATTATTTTTTATAACAATCTCAGGCAATTATTTTGAAACAAAGAGAATAACACTACGCCTTGATTTTTGTATTAGACAAATAGACAAGTCAAAATCATTTTATATAAACTAAATAAAATAGAAATATGACTTGTATAATATCTTACATAAAATGTCTTTATTAACAAAAAGAATAAACACCAAGTAAACAAACTAATGAGAAAAAAGGAAAGAAAAATTAACAAATCTTACACAATAAAAAAAAATATTCTACTAAGACATTTGAAGATAATTACTACACATGATATTCAAGGGAGTGGAAGTTTTGGTGGTATCAAAAAATGAATGAGCTTGTTTAAATGGCAAATAACCTAAGATATTTTGAAGATAGCCAAGCAGTTTTCGAAAGTTGAATTGTTCAGCTACAAATTTATAATGATAATATTTTTGTGACAGTTTTGTATTTTTATTTTATCAAGGTATAAGGAGTAAATTTTTAAGGAGATTATTTTTCTTGAATCTCTATGAATATTTTAAGAGAGGAAAAATTCCTCATGATTCATAGAAGTGTCATTAAAATTTTTGAAAAAATGTATTTTCTGGCTCAAAAGTTATCACTGTTTCACTATAAATGCATAACTATTTTCTCTATGTAAACGTGCTTTATGCAAGTTTTACAAATGTACTTTTACATTTTTATTAAACTTCTTTAATTTTAGAGTTTTATCTTTAATAACCATTTGCTGTGCTAAGTTTAGATAATGACAAAAGTCAAACTAAAATGGGTATAATGCATTTTAACATAGATATCTAATTTTGCATTAGTTGGATCAAAAATCAAGCCCAAGTTATTTTGGCAAAGTGAGCTAGCCATGATGGCACACACTTGTAGTCCCAGTCCTTGGAAGCCTGAGACAGGAGGATCAGGGTGCTCTGCAGTTACTTAGTGAGGCTCTTTGCAACTTAGTGAAACCCTGTTTCAAAATAAAGAATAAATATATAGGTCTGGGGTCTAGCTCAGAGGTAGAATTCCCCTAAGCTCAAAGTTCAATCACCATCACACACACACAAAACAACAAAACAACACACACACACACACACACACACACACACACACACACACATACACACAAAACATTTTGGCAAAGCGAGTGTGAAATCTTGATTCATCCAGTTCCCAAACTATTGCCATTGGCCATACTGCCTAGATTTCCTTGCTTTTAAGAATACAATGTTAGCAGTGCATGGTGGCTCATGCTTGTAATTTCAGCATTTGGTAGGCTGAGACAGGTTCGAGGCCAACCTCAGCTACTTAAAAAAAGAAAAAAAAATGCAATGTTTATTTATGAAATTGAGTTTTAAATGTAATAAAAAATGTGTTACTTGAATGAAAACCTTAAAGGCCCCTTTTAAGATAAAGAACATATGTGTAACATAAATAACATTTTCAAAATGGTGGAAAATTCTCTGAAGAACCTTTAGAAAACATGGCTCCCAGCCCCTTCTGTGATGATTAAGAGCAGACCTAGGACATTGCTTATGCCCCTCCCCTGCCCTCTCTCAGAATTTCCTCCTGCATAAAGAAATTGGGTCATGTGGGTTTTGAAATACTTTCTAATTCTAAGAGTTCAGTTAAGGGTCATGTTATGAATTATCGTGAACTATAAGAATTGTCTGGTCCCCAGACTAGTGCACTTAATTCCATCTACAAGTAGCTTGAACCTTCTAACTGAAGAAAAAGAAAGAATTATTATAGGACTGGAATCCTTAATAGGGGCATTCTAATGACTTTGTCCTGAGCGATTGTTTTTTGCAAGGCCTACATTTCAAAAAGTTTCTGAGATATCCCTCCTCAAACTCCTGTTATAGAATTGTATTTTAGTCCTGAAGTAGAATACGATGTAATTTATAGCAGTAGTTGAACCTGATAAATATCAGCATACAGAAAAGTGAATATAACCCAAACACACACAGGCCCAAACATACCTCACATTTCTTTTATAGTTGCATGAGTAGGTGAAATGATTAATTCTTTTAGCATACACATGAATCTCTTAGCATACTTTATATTTTATCTGAATAACATGTGCTGAGTTCTTAATGCAGTTAGAAATAAATGAGTTTAGCTGGCATCTTTCTTTCTTATCAGTCTTAGTAAAGGAGAGAGCTCTTTTACAGAAAGGAAAATGGATGAGCTGTTTTGGACTTACTTCATGTAACAAGTCACTGATCTAGTTATTTTGGCTTAGACTATATAGTTGATTTGGGTGATACTTAAAATTGGTGAATGTTGTATTGTTAACTTTCTCTTTATACATTTCTACCACTTTTTTGTTCAGACAGTGCTATAAAAGTTGTTCATCTTGTGCTCACTTAACAAGCCTCAAACTTTGTAGGCTAAAATTGTTAATTAGACACCAAAATATTGGAAAAAATAAGTGAAATATGTAAATATCATGCTATTATCCGATATTTAATAATAACTACTGTTTTGAATCCTTAAACACTGCCATATCAATGGAACCGTTATTATTGGCTTTATTTTTCACCTTAGAAATTCTGATTTTTCTATGTACTCTATAGTAGTTTCATTTTGCTATGTCTTTAACATAATGAAGAGATAGATTACTAAATTCAGCTAATAGTGTTTGGGGAAAATTAAGCACAAGTATGTATTTCTCTAGAGACACAAAAATGTTGACTACATATTTTAAAGCAATATCACCATTAGCAAAAGTTATCTATGTGGCACAATGCATTACTCCAGGACTTCCTAGTATATGCAAATGGATAGTGAACAATGGAGAAATGAGGACTTCTGATGGTCTTCATGGAAAAAAAAATATTTTTGTGATACTGGGGATGGAACTCAGGGGTATTTTACCTCTGAGCTACACCCTCAGCCCTATTTTTTAAGTTTTAAAACAGGGTCTCACTGAGTTGCAAAGGGCCTCACTAAGTTGCTGAGGCTGTCTTCAAACTTTGATCCTCCTGTCTCAGCTTCCCAAATGCTCGGATTACAAGCATACACCACTATGCACCACTAGTGCTTCATAGAAAAATTTTATTATAATATTTTTAGTAGAAATAAAAACACTTCAGCATTAAAATAGTTATTAAATTAAAATATAAAAAATGGTAAGTACATAATTTGAAAATAGTTATACTATTTGAATTGTATAGTATTTGATAACAAGCAACATATGGATACATTTGAAGGCTGAAAGGGCCGCATTAAACTAAAATAACTATTTTTTTAAGTATATTTTCCTTAATATATATATATATATATATACATACATATACATATGTAGACAGATATATATGTATATCTTTATATATACACAACTATTTGAAATGAGAAATAAACACATATTAAATGATTGAAGTTTATTTATTTATTGTTTTGTCCAGGAATAGCTTTAGCGTCAAAGTAACTCAATTCATAAAGTTTGAAACATATTTTGAAAAATGACTGAAAAATAAGTGCATTATGATAGCAGTAATTTAGCTAACATTTTTGTCTTTAAAAAGCTTTTCATCTATTTCTTTATCTAGTAAAAAAAAATAGTGCTCAATTTGGGCCTAATAGAGAAAATTATTGGTGAATGCATTTCAAATTATTGATTATGCTGAAGCATAATGAGAATTGTTTAAAGGAGACTTAGCTGGGGGAATTGAATAACTTTTTTTTCTCTGATGGGCCTGCCTTTCTCCCAAACTATCCTCCCTCCCCTTCCAGAAATTTCAAGATAAAAGTTATGAACCTAATTCAAGAAATGTCGCTGAGAAGATATTTATAATACTGTGTGATGATGAAGCAAGGAATATTTATCAACCCAATAATATTCACTTGCATTGATGTGAGGGAAAAGAATGAATCGTGAAGTTCGTGTCAAATTACAGAAAGATGTACACGCGAATGATAGTTTGGCTGAATTCTTTATCTATCAGGAAGAACAATAATAACAGATCTCTCAAAGTTTCCTTTCTACTCTTTTACTTCCTTATCTTCAATAGATTGTACAATTCTTTCTAAGGCTCTAGTCTTCCTGCCTTTTTATTCTGTGTCCTCTGTGATTTTCATGGGTTTCAAACTCAGTTCCTGTCTGTCCAGGTACCTCTTGCTGGACATAGCTCAAGGATGCCCGATGTAGCAAATTTGATCCAACTTCTGTTATTGGTATCTATTAGCTTGGCAAAATTTCCAGTCATGACAGCATATATAAAATGCGAGCCCATGGTTTGGAAGAGGAACTTTCCTCCTCAGTGATAAGACAATGCAGGACAGCTAGTTCTTGAACCTGCAAAGAATGTTTAGGAAGTTTAGAAGTGAGAAGACGATCTAATCATTACTGGAGGAAAGTAAGGCTGTTTCGTTTTATAAAGGAGTCTGTAAGTTAAATGATTTACAGAGATAAAATGTGGTAACCTGATAAACCATGCTTTAAAAATGTCAAACATTATATAAATTCTAAATGTGATTTCTAATACTAAGAAATGCAGATGTCATTAAACATTTGTCAAAGAGCCACTGGAAGATTTAGAGAAGCCTAATTGGAGACCGAATCCTCCTCTTATATAAGTCTGCAAAGATTTTTTTCAAACACTTAAAGCAACAAGTATTTTATCACGAACCTGAATTTGCCTGCTGGTTAATTCAGGCTCAGCGGACACATTTTGTTTTATTTTGGTGTATGTGAAACTCTGTAAAGTAGCTGGATAAAATTCTAGATTGTCTGGTAGGTAATGAGTCTGGGCTGGATCACATTTTGTCAGGTTCAGATTAGAGTTGACCCTCTCTTTAGGGTCGCATTTTCCAATCCTCAGACCACTTTACAAGCTTCAGTGTGCATGAAATTATGAAACACGAAGCATGAGAAAAGATCTCCCAGGTTGTTTTTTGTGGCCTGAGAGCCCAGAGAAATAAAGTGATTTTTCAGCTCTCTGAGTTTCATTACTTTTTGAAGAAAGAAAATTTGGTTAGGGTCAGTTTTCAAGTTTAACAGTTCATCAGCCCGTAATTGCACTCATTATTACTGCAGCCAGCTTTATATTGGAGTTTGATTAATAACGATACGCACTTCAGGAACGCTTTCCATTAAGTGGCACTAATTACACTGTAACTGCTGTTCAACAACCAAGCAAGTGTAACTACAATGTCATTTTTATGGAGCTGGATTTGCTCATATGGGTACTTTGATAATGTTAACGTGGAAGTGAAGTAACAAAGTGTGGTGGCAAAGTTGTTATGGCCTTAAGTACTATAAACATAAAAATCACGGCTTTCTGAGGTTCTCATTGGTGGAAGAAACTTTTCATATGGAGTCAGTAAAACTCTTGGAAGTATAATTAGCATGCATTATCTGTTTGGACATACTTTCAGTACTAAAGACGCACAGTTGTTAATGTAAAAGGATAGGATTTAACAAGAAAAGAAAAGTAGGATAAAATTTTCATTCAATTACTAATTTATAACTCATTGATTATTTTCATCCTGGGCACAGTATTTACCCTCTCTGAAATTACTGCATTTATATAACAATGACTGCTCATTTATGTGTGGTGTTAGGATTAAATGAAATATAGTACTGTGAGAATGCTCAACTTACTGCCAAGTCTATAAAATTGCTCTTGTCGTCTTCTGAGGGGATATTGTCTTCATTCGTTCCACCATTTAGTAGTAAAGAATAGACTCTTGCTCTTACGATAAGCTTTCCACTTAAATTAACATGAAATCAAGCTGAATGTGATGGTGCAGGCCTGTAATCCCAGTACTTGGAAGACAGATTTGAAGCCAGTCTCAGCAACTTAGCGAGGCTTTCAGCAAATTATGGGTTCAAGTTCACACACAATAAAGAAAGAAAGAAAGAAAGAAAGAAAGAAAGAAAGAAAGAAAGAAAGAAAGAAAGAAAGAAAGAAAGAAAGAAATACAAGGGTATCTATATGATAGAGAGAAAAAGTATTAAATTCTAATAGGGAAAGATGCAAATTAGTCATCATTACATTACAAAGCTGAGGAAATTATAGGAAGGAAGAAGAGTGTCTAAGTTTGATTTGTAAGGTCAAATCTTATGGATAAAATTATATATGAGGGCTAGGGTTGAAATTAGCAAGATAATAAGAATCAACACTAGAAAAAAAAATAAAGCCACTTGGAATGGAAAAGTAGCACAAGATAGACAGCATCTGTTATTTAAGAATGATCAAATTTTTATGCACTAGTTCTGGTTTTGCTAAGCACTGAATTCTTCACCATCCAAATGTTGATGAAGAAAAAGAATTAGAACATCTATAGAATAAATTAATGCAGTATCAAAAATAGAAAATAGGATTAAAAAAGAACTACAGGGAATGAGCATTATCTCAGTGTCTGTATCAGTATGTTTTGCAGATAATGTATGTTGGCCTAATATCTAATGAGCTATTAGGCCTTAAAATATTATTTTCCAAATAAGTTACTAGTAGCAATTGTAAGTAAAACCTAAAAATAACATTTTATTAAACACAGACTAATTAAAATAGTTGTACATAAATACATTTAAAATAATTCCTCATGAAAGCACAGCTTGGAATTTTTGGAATTTTTTTTGGAAAAAGTTTCTGTTGCAAATGAGTTGGCAGCAAGAGGAAAATGAAAGTCAGGAAGCTTATCAATTGAGAGTGTGGCATAAATTAATTATGTGGTAGTTAGTTTGTCCACCATTTATAATCAGCCTAATGTAAGTTCTTTAAAATTTTAACAGAAGAATAAAAAATTAATCATGTATAGCAAGGATTCTCTGAAAAATATTTTTTGTGAGTATAAAACTAGATAAAGCCATTTAACATTGAAAACATAACCTTTTACTTGTTGATAGCTGCATTCACATTTTATTAAGCATGACATATGATCTACTAGTTTTGGGTATTTCTATCTCTGATTTCAGTGCCACAATAAAATTCTACATTGAGAAGCTTTAAATAAAAGGTATAAATATTTTCTCAAAATAAATAATTGTTCATTGTTCCCCAACACTGGAAGTCAAAATACAAAATCAAGAATGTGGAATGTTGATTTTTGTTTAGGATAGCAACAAATAGAAGGAGAATGGCAGAATTCCCCCATATGTATGGGGCTAAAGATTGCCAATTTAGTTCCCTCAGCCAGAATGGTGCTTTGCAGGTTGCATTTTGGAGCATGGAAGTAAGACTGGTTTTTATATTAACTTGAGAATGTTAGTGCTTAGTACATTTCACAATGCCATAAATATGTTATTCTTTTGAAGTGGACTTTTAAATTATTCACATATTGAGGCTTAATTATCTCTTACATGTAACATTTACAACTGGATATCATTTTATTTGCTTTTCATTTTCCTGTAACTAGTAACCAGCAATCCAGAAAGATGATCCTTTGAAATTGTATCACTGAACCATGGGCACCCTAAATATACTGCATGTAACAGTGTGGACCTTGCTAATTCCCCAGGGTGAAGCCCTGGCACCAGCACGATTCTGTCTGCTTTGGCACTTACTTTCTCTTTCTTCTCCACTTTCTTCACATCATTCTTGTAGCTTTTGTGTTTGGATTTGTAGTAAGCTTGCCATCAGGAGTCTAAAAGACAATCAAAATATTAAAAATATCATCTGAAAGAAGTTAAAAATTCCCTCAGATTTTTACTTGAGTTTTTTTGGTCAGTTTGTCAACGTTTTATTTCATGTTGATTGTTAATAGGTCTCCATTAATAACAATAAACAATAAAATTAATAGTGACAATAGATAAGATATATTGGGTATTTAAAAGTTGACAGTTATCTAGCTACTGAGGAGGCTGAGGAAGGTGGATTTCAAGTTCAAGGCCAGCTTGGGAAATTTAATGACACCCTATTTCAGAATAAAAAGGGCCACTGGAATGGGGCTCAGTGCTTGCCTAACATATGTGAGCCCCTGGGTTCAATCGCCAGCATGGGTACCTCAGCTACCCTCTGCAAATTACTTGAGTTTTAATTTCTGTTTTTCAACTGTTTCCCCCTTGCACATCACCTTTTCATTTCTTGGCATGTTTATTTGTAAAAATATGTAGATAATATTTTATCCAATAGAACACAAATCCAACATTTACACCTTTGCATGCATCTAGCTGGATGCCTCAGTATCTGTCTTTTTGGCTCTGCAATTAAGAATTCCTTAAATAAATGACTCATGACTTATTTCTTTTAAAAATGCTTACACTTTTTTATTTCTTAGTGAATATTAACCATAGGTAGCACAGCATAAACTTTATTTTTTTTGGTTTTCTTCCTGATGGGCAGACTTAAATTTATTTTAAGATAGAAAAAATTTATATCAGTAAGACAATATTTTTACTCATTGTTTTTATTTACATTTAATCATAACATACAAATTGAAAATCCAAATGAAATATATTTATATATTTGCATATAAAATAGCAAAGCATATATATATGTGTATTTCATATATTTATGATAATATGAATATCTAAATTATATTGGGTCATATAGCTGTATATGCCATAATTTTGATCTATTTTTAAGAACCGCATATTTTTATTTTTTCATATTCTCTTATTCTCTGTTATATCCTCTTTAACTTGCTGCTGAGCCAACCCAGCTCTGCATAAGCTCCAACTAATATCACAATGGTACAAGCTGAGACTGCCCCACTGTGTATCTATGTTGCATACCTTTAGCCTTAGCTTGTCACTTCTTGGTTTAAACTAAAGCATCAGACATCTCATGCTCCTTCCCTGAGATGTGTAACTCATACACATGCACAAAAAATCAATGTATATGAGTCAAAACTTGTAGGTTGAACCATTGGGGAAAACATGAGGCCCATAGAGTGACCAATGGGATCCAAGAAACAATTGATTATATCCTCTTTACTCCCGAGGACAGATCATACTGAAAAGCAGTGGTTTATATGGCCCCTTGGAAATGAAAACAAGCAATCAATTGCATTCCATACAACCAGATAGTCAGAGAAATAACTCCTTCTTTAACTGGCATGTTCTTCCTCTCTTCTCATTTCCATTCCTCCCTTCCCTAGGTCTCAAGTCTTCAATAAAAATTCAGGGCTTCAGGATTTACTATCTGGGGAACCCAGATAAAATCTAGTACCAAGGATAGCCTCTGATGACTAAACATATAGGTCTATTGACAATAAAAATTAATTTGCTGATGGTAGTTAGTGATGATATTTCATACCTATTTCTGTCTTGCTGACATAGAAGTATTGTACTGGGGTACCCAGGGTATTTTTCACTTCCTTCCTGCCAGATCTAATTTGTTCAAATTCATCAATATAGTAGACCTGCTGATACTCTGTTCTATAGCATGTCAAGATGATGTCGTCCCGATGCCTATTTTTCTATAAGAAAGTAGGAGAGATAAAATAGCTCTGTGGCAATCCACTGAATGTGAACTGTTATGCCTGCCTTGTGATTACAAATTGCTTTCTTTCTTTCTTCTTGCTTGAAATAAAGAAAAATGCCTTTACTGCAAGGTCCATAAACATATGAAAAGACAAGAGCATCTACTCTAGGAAGCACACATCTGCATGGTATCATTGAGATGTCTATCTGGTGAAGTTTCTATTAGTTTACTGTCATTTACCACATTTCATCTATTTTTTAAGGTCTAGACAGGTGAGTTGAAAGGGATAATGGGAAATATCCCCATAAATCCAATGAGGTTTTGACAGTGATGCTAATCTCTGCGACATTATTCCTTCTGGGATGCTCTATTGCTTCCAATTCACTTTTTGGCCAAGCCCAAGTGGATGCAGTGGGCATTGTCAGAAATTTCCACTTGGCTATTACTTTATAATGACCCTTATACCACTCATCTGAAAGACAATGTGAGAGTTCTCCCAAGTATAAAATATATAAATAAGGACATGATATGATAAATGATGATATAATAAATATGATAAATAACTGTGGTGTACAATCATTATCAATGTACTGGAGTCTAAACTAAATTTGACCTGACCATAAAATTTCCATTTAAACAGAAAAACTGGATGGTATTTATATAATATTAGAGTCACCTCAGAGTATGGATCTCATTGTCCTCAAAGTTCTGTTTTCACCAACCTTATACATTCAAGTACCAGGCAAATAACAAGAAATGTGTATTTGTGGTTGAAGGACTGATGAAATACTGTTTATTTATAGAAGAGATGCTCTGGGGTGGGTGACTAGGACGTAGATCAGTACGTCTATGGGACTTGCATTGTTGGAAAGAGGCATTTTCAGTGACCCCATGATAATAGAAGGAAGGGTATGATAAATAGAAAAAGTGATGATGTTTAATTATTTGTGTCAACCTGACTAGTACCCTTGATCTCTAAACATTTGGTCACATACTCTGGATGGGTTTGCGAAGGCATTTCAAAATAAAGTGAACATTTCAATCAGTCAGTTGAAGAAGCAGATTATTCTCACTCACATGAGTGTATTCCTTCCAATCTGTTGAAGGCCTAAATAGAAAAGGCTGGCCCTCGCATGAAGAGTAAGAGGAAATCATCTCTCCTGCCTGACTACTGAGAGATGGACATTCCCCCCACCCCCACCCCCTGTCCCACTGCCTTTGGACTCAACCTGAAATTGGCTCTAAGTCTCAAGTAGGCTGTTGCACTGCAATTACACTTTTATTTCTCCTGGTTCTCAAGCCTTTGTCCTCAAACCGGAACTAAATCACTGGCTCTCCTACCTCTCCATCTTGCAGATGGCAGATCTTGGACTTGTCATCCTCCACAATTCCATGAGCCAATTTCTTCTAATAAATAGTATCCTGTTTGTTCTCTTTCTCTGGAAAACTGTTGCCAATGTGGTAGTTAAACTGATAGACTTGTAAGAGAGAAAGTAGAGATATTTTCTTTTAATTTTGTTTATATCATCTACATTTGGGCTGTCTCGAGTTACCCTTAGCTTTCAAGGAGAGTAATTGACTATGCTTAATTCAATTCCCACATGGATTTTACAGTTTTATGACACAATTTGATGTTTGTCATCTCATCATTTAATCTTTTTGACAATATTGTAAGGCCTATTCATTACCTAGCTCCATTTTTAAAATAGGGATAAAAATTGTAAGAGAACATCACTTCAGTCCAGTACTCGTGTCCTACTTTAATTCCAGTTCTCTACCAATTATCGACCTTGCTCTAACACAGATAGAATGGAATATTTTGACCTACACCCTGGGAAAAGTTCTGAATGATCTCTACACTCTTGTATTTAAATCAATCCCTTCTGTGTTAGAAAAGGGCATCATCATCTTCTCAGCTGCTCAAGCCAAAACCTGCATCTTGCCATGCTTCCTTGTCTTTGCCCTGTTCCTGTAGCTAGTTCATTAGCAAGCCTGGCTTCACTTCCTATATATATCCTGAATCCATCTACTTCTCTCTAATTTCATATCTTTTAAGTCCAAACAAGCTTCATCTATGACCTGAATTTCCACAGTAATCTGCTATCTAGTCATTCCTACTTCTATTTTTATTCAATCAATCCGTTCTCTGCTCAGCAGCCAATATGTTCTTTCAAAAACATAAATTATTTTATGTCATCTTTCTGCATACATCACAGTGCTTTCCCCATCACACATAAAGTTCATTTCACATGTTCTTTCCTGACTTTCATGGGTTAATGCCCTGTAGCAGTTTGCCTCCACCGTGACAGACATTTTCCTGGTACCCTTCAGCCACACTGGTTTTCTATCTGTTCCTCAGTAAGTCGAAACTAACTCTTGCCTTAGGTCCCTCTACTTGCCTCTGCCTTATTCTTTCATGACTTCTAAATATTGGCTTAAATGTCTCTAGCTTAATATGGGCTTTCCTGACTACTCAATATAAATAATCATCCTGCTATCAGTCTTTACTGAATCTATATGGAGAAAGTATCGAAATGCTAATTAGTGTTTAACCGGAAAAGGATATGGTCAGATGTGTGATAGATAAATGTTAGGGCAGGATGGTTTAGTGGAGTATATTAACAACAAACTAACAGCAGAGAGATATTTGGAAAAAAATGCTTATTGTCTCCAAAGACCATCGGACAACAACTATGTTAAAAAGAAGAAGACACTCTGACAACAGAAGTGAGCTTGAGAGAGAAAAAGCTGGAGGTGTTGTATACACATTTTATGAGTATTATCAACAGGGTAAGCATGAATTTCAGTCTTCAATGGTGAACCTTAGGGTTCAGAAATGACTTGTAATTTTTCACTTATTTAGTAACTTATTACTTGAAAAGCTTTGTTATATAAACACCACATTGGCCACAAAGACAAATTGGTACAAAATTGTTAACAAGTAGTTTTTAAACTGAATTAAATATTGGTTACTGAGGCTAATATTAGCCACATGGTCTAACTTCATTACAGCTCAGTGTAACTGTAACAGTGGTCAATTATTTATGAATCAGTGGAAACATCTGGAAGCTTGACCTCTTTTTGATATTAAAAGGACTTGGAGCATTTGCTGCATTTCACTATTAGTGCCACTTCAGTTATTACATGCGGTGCCAATGTTTTATGTAACTGGACTGTTTTTCCTTCTGACTCATAAGGTCAGTTGGCTGTGAAAGGATTGAGTTTTCTAGGCACTGCCTCCTGAATCTATCTCTTTATTGATACAAAGCTCAGTTACCTAATGTTTACACACAGTGGAAAACATTTTACTCTAACATTGCATAATATATTATTTAAGTATCAAAATGAAAAAACTCATTTTGAATTGATCTTACGTTCATGCTCTTTAATACCTCTAGCAGGCCTTTTTTTCTTTTGACACTGAAACTATATATAATTAATTTTTCCTCATTTATATTTAAAAATAAAATTACTTTATTCACAGGTAGAATTTATTTCAGCTAATTACTAACAGGTGTCTCTGTTTTATAAAAGATATATTTCCAATGTAACTCGCTTGTATAGAAAGTAGAGAGGGAAAGAGTATATGTTCAAGGACTGGGTAAAATATGCTCCCAATATATACAAACATTTACATGTCTTCACAGGCAAACATGCAACCCTATCTAATAAATTAGAGATTGTGTAACTAAGTGCATTTATTTTACTTAGATGGATAACTCCAAACTGCCAAAAAACAAGTTATTTGTAATTGAGCTGTGTGTTGATTTTATGCCAACAGGCTTCACCCTAATTCATTTTCTTAGGTTCATTTTCATTCATGGAATATTTATTGTGCATTTTCCATGTATCAGACACAATAAAGATAAGAGAATAGTTGCTAGCTCTAATGGGTTTGAGTTTTTTTCACGTGGTCTAAACATCAAGCAGTATAGCACCAGAGAGAAACATTTAAGTAAAACTAAAATGAGGTATAAAGACAATCATTTAAGTTAAATCATTCAAATTAAATTAAAACTTAAGTGTGGGATGAGAGTAACTGTTCTAAAATGAAACCACAAACAAATGAAATACCATTTCAATACTTAGCATTTCCCAATGTGCTCGTAGATATATTTATCAGGCTGGCTCAACATTAATATTGAAAGAGCTGAGGTGAAACAACAGTACAAGTGATGTGAGTCCCTAGAAAAGAACTTATTTGGGAAAAGAGTGTTCCTAATTTCAATAGAAAACGATTCAGTAGAAAAAATTATTGAGGAAGACATAAAATCCTTACATGCAAGAATGCAAAACCACAAGGCTTTGTGGAAACAGAGTATATTTTGTTCCCTGAAACAGAAGAGAAGCATGCACATCACCCTTATCCCTCCTGGTACTTCTCATCCTCTGGTTTCTAAGCTTGCACCACTTCACCTCATCAATCTTAACCACTTCTGATTAAATCAGTGATCTGACTCTAAAACCATCTTTTACAGAACATTAGGAGGTGTCCTGACCTGAGACTTCTAACTAGCAAAGGCTCCCTACATTGAGCGTGATTGGCTGTCCCAACAAGGCATTTCCCTGGAGAGTATTTGAATGCAAGACATGAAGCCAGAAGCAACAGCTGGCAAGAGTGGAGTGATAGAGAAGTTAGTCATATCCAAGAAAGACAAGATGCTGAAGCCACAAGCCAGGGGAAGATGTGTGCTGAAGAAAAATGTCAGTGAAATATGGGAGGTGAGAGAGCTCCATGCCAGTAAGAAAGCCACAAAATAGAGACAAGGAGGGTCGACTGAGATTAGGTGTTAGAGGCAGGTGCACAAGGGAAGTCGTGTGAAGAGCTGAGTCACCCTACCTGTGCAACACTGGACTGAACCCTGCTTCTTAAGGTGGTGAACCTCAAGAGACCTTGGCTAAGCAGGTAGCAACAACTTTGATTAAGAAGTACCATATTAAGTTATTTTACAGAAGAAGTATACAAACCTCATCTAGGCTTTCTTCCATAGTAGGCCTAAGCACTTAAGAGAAATAGATCTATGAATAGAGGTTGAAATCTGTGGGAAGATATGAAAGTTTTATAGACAGTTATATTACTTCTATTTATAGAAGCAAGCCTTTGCAAGAGTTCTGACAAATTATTAGGATTTCTTAAGATTCCCCATGTTTAGAACAGAGAAGTAGGGTCACGAACTCCCCAAGTAGTCCTGTGGCTATCATAATTCCGAACATGGGATCATGCCGTTCAATTTCTGTTCCGTATAGAGCAAAGAACGGCCCCAAAGGTGTCAAACTTATGCATGGGGAATGCATATGTCTTGGCAGAAATGGTTATAAAGCAAATCCATTCTATTTTATGATAAAATCAATACTCCATTAGAAAGAAAGAAAAAGGAAGGAAAGAGAAAGTTCTTGACCATGAGAACAATGCTCCCCACAGGCAACATCAGGCAGAAAGAGATACATCCAGAGTAGACCTGCCATATTCTGGTTCACCCTCACAGAAGCAGATGGTGGGGAGTAGAGACCTAGGCGCTCTGCAGGACCCCTCAGTACATCACTCAAATGCTCTTCTTCTCATCCTGTATGATCCCTAATAGAGTTGGATGATGCTGTATTTCTCATTTCTATTTTTAATTAAATAGTCATAGTTCCATACCCCAGCCCAATCATCTTTCATGAGAGACTTGAGTCTTCTCATATTCAAAACTAGGAAGAGATGAAGCTTCAATTTCACCTTAAAGACAATCCATCCTTCCTTCCTTCCTTCCTTCCTTCCTTCCTTCCTTCCTTCCTTCCTTCCTCTTTCTCTCTTTCTTTCATTGTGTGGCCTAGTTATGAACCTTCTGCAATGGTTTCTTCATTCCTTTCTGTTCCTTGGTTTCTCTCATTAGGCACCAAATCACTGGGGGCCATGAGTTTTCTACAATCTGTAAGACTAAGAAAAATGAGGAAATGATGAATATTCAAAAACATGGGGTATAGAGGGAGGAAACTAATGATAGAATCCTTTCATCCTTTAAGTTATGTAGGAGGCAAAGTTGACCATATATAAAAAGATTGTGATACAAATGGGTAATAAAGTTTGGAATTGCTCCTGTGAAAATATGGCAGGGAATCAACTAGAGATGAATAAGAAAATTGCAGTAAGGTCCAAGAGCTGATGGATAGCATGCCTTATTACTGTGATTTGCAGGGTTTCCCCCTCAAGTCATGACCAAATGTCCTTTGGCAGAAGTCCATGTATGAGAATGGGAAAATTTACATCTTTATTTTCTATAACCTTGAGATGAAATTTACATTTTCTTCAATTGTGAATATAGGCACAAACCACATTACTATTAGTATTTCTTGTGACATTTACCCAGTTGAAATATTGGATATTTTATATCATATTAGAGTTAAAGAATCTTAAAATATCAGCCATTATACTTCAATGACATTGCTTTTAATATGTTAATGCAGAATCACATGTATTACTATATTTCAGTTTCAAAAATGTTTTGGATAATTTTATTATAATTGGTTTCCTTTGTATTTTATAATATCTATTTTCTTTTAGAATTGAAAATATTTGGAAGGGTTGTATGGTGTCCATAGTTTTCATCAAATTGCTGAAGGGACCCAATGCACATAAGAGGTTAGCAATGCCTGTTTTTTGGTGCTGCAGTATATGTCACACATTATCTAAAATGTAAAACTATGAGTAATAGGATACAATGGGATGAAAGAATGAAGTATTTTTATTAAAATGGGCAGAAAAACCTAAGTAATGTCTAGTTTTATCAGCAAAAATGAGATGCTGCTCTTTGTCACATCAAATTTTTAATTTTATGACTTCAGTGGCATTTTTCTTTTATGAATGTCCAGAACTTTTTGTTACAGTCAATTAAACCTGTCTCATTAATCGTCTCTAACCTTCAGTCAGAATGCACACATAATGCAGCATTCATATTTTAACATTGTACATCCAACAACATGAATTAAGACTGATGAAGGCTTTTCAGCATGGGTACTTTATTTGCTGAATAGCCATTGCTGTCATTTACAAGTCCTATGGTTGCTGGCACATGGTTTTTGAAGGTGAATATCGATTGCACATATTTGATTTTTTCTTCTTTTTACTGATTGATAACCAGTGCCAAATGATCTGACCAAAGAAGGTTGGCAGTTCTGCATCGAAACAAGGATTACAAAATGGTATTGGCTATCTCTTCCTTATTTTTGCATTTGACACATAAATACTCCTCCCTGAAGACAATCTGCTTTTTATTTTATCACCTCCTATCTCTCTCTCTCTTTCTCTCTCTCTTTCTCTCTTTCTCTCTTTCTCTTACACACACACACACACACACACACACACACACACACACACTCTTAAGTCCTGTGGCTCTTTCCCCAACTTCAGGGTGAGTATGTAACTTAGAGCACTTAGAGCTTTCTGTTCTCCTTTCAAGGATGATTGTCATAGGCAGAGACAAAAATGGTCTAGCCAAATAAGGTTTAATTGGAGAGATAGTCATTTAGACAATTGGGAAAGAGCGGGTGTTGTGGAGAAATGTGTGAAGCTGGAAGCTGCTGGCAGCCATCTTTCCACCAAGCAAACAGAGCCTGCCAGAAAATGGAAGCTACAGAAGAAAGTGGTCCTCAGACATGAAATGAGCCACAGTCATTACTAATGCTCTAAGTAGAGCCTTCATCCTGCTGTGCCTGAAGTTAGCATGTGGGTTTTCATTTCTGTACACCTATGTATGTAACTCCATGTATGCCAAGCCACTTTGAGGTTCAGTTGCTTGTCCAAAAAAAAAAAAAAAAAAAAAAAAAAAAAGAGTCTGGGTGAACACAGACACATTTGCTAAACTCTAAATTCTAATTAGTCTAGAGAATTATTATTAAGTGTGAAATACTTATTAGTGATACATGGAATAGTCAAAATAAGAACAGAAACAAAAATTATTTCATGCATTAAGCATTTTGGCTTTAAATTAAGCCATGACTAAGTATAAAAAGAGGGGAAAACTGGGTATTTAAGGTCATCAATAAACTAAATGTGAAGGACTTAATTATTTGAGTGGACTCTTCATCTATCCTGCAGGATGTCATAATTTCTAATCTGTTAAACTTTGATCATTTTCACACTTTGAAGTCAGAGACTCTCATCACTCTTCCTCCTCGATTTGTGTTCATACAAAATGATGGGCTGTCCTAGATGCCAGTGTTGCCTGGCCTATTGTACTGAAGAATAAATGAGTAAGAGTCTTGATTACCCTACAAATAAATCTGGTTAACAGTTATATTAATTAAAATGCCTGGTTCTGCGGCTATTCTGAACTATTTATACGTGATTTAATTCATATCAGCAGCTAATTTGTATTTAATGCAAACTAATGGGTTTTATGTAAATGGAGCATGTGGCAGTCTATTTAAAAAACAAATTATCTCTAGTTTCATTTCAGTTATTTTAATTAAATTTAGAGTGTGTGTGTGTGTGTGTGGTGGGGGGATGAAGGGGAAAGGGATGTGTTATATATGAAGTAATGATTAAATCCAATTTAAGTCTACAGAATAAGAAACAAGTCATTCTCTCAACAGACACATTGGCCCTTTCATAAAGTTTAGAGAAGTCAAGAGGGTTAGTATAAAGAAAAGCTTGTAGGATTCAAAAGAGTGTGATTTTTCTAAGATCATGTTTTACATTATAAACCCAAGCAATTATATGTATAGGTATGTATAAGTATATGCATAGTATAGGATTCTTTAAAGATTTTTAAAAATTTGACTAGAAAACACATTCTGATATGAATGTTCATTATTTACATATATTGAAATCACTGTATACAATAACTCTTATAACTATACTTGACTTTCTGTCAATTGCTAAAAACTATAGAATCGATATTTTGACTTTAATAAATATTTTATAACCCATAGCTTATATTTCAAATCATATTTATTCTTGTTTTTCTTGTAGGTTTGCCTTTTCCAAAAATGTTTTCTTTTATTTCTGTAATTTTTATATCTATGGCACTAAAAAGAATTTTTAACACATTCTTAATAGGTTCTTCTACTTACTACTAATATAAAACCATTTTGTAGCTAAGGTAACTTTAGAATTGATATACTTCTCTCACTTTTTCCTATATCTAGTCCCAACCTAGATTATAAGTTCTTTAAAGACAAGAACTAATTTATTCATTTCTGTACAATCAGTTTGATTTTGTTACAGGTACTAAATATTTAATGCACATTTCTTGAATGACATCTTTTTTTAAAAAAATTCAAATCATGAAATGGTGTCTACCC
Source organism: Muscardinus avellanarius (assembly GCF_963383645.1). Lineage (NCBI taxonomy): Eukaryota > Metazoa > Chordata > Mammalia > Rodentia > Gliridae > Muscardinus > Muscardinus avellanarius. The sequence continues at coordinate 92,618,721 of NC_137786.1, read as the reverse complement.
AAATCTTCATTCACTCTGATAAAATTCAAAACATAATTTTTCTTCCTTGCATGATATAGGTTATAGGATAAAAACTAAACTCAATAATTTGTTCAATCTAGTTTTCTTTCTTTTTATTTTTTATTGATATATTATAGTCATATATCTTAATGAGGTACAAGATGGTAAAGGTATACATGCACACATCACTTATTTAGCCCTTCCCTAAATCCCACCCTATTCTCTCTCCTCTCCCTTCTTCTCATGTTTGGCTTAATGATTGACTTTGATATGTTTGTTAATGTACATCGTGTACATTAAGGAATTTCTCTCCCCTTCCCATCCCCCTCAGCTAGGTCACTGTATTTGCTTTCCTGTTGTTTCTTCTTCATCCTCTAGATTTCCTCCTATGACCCATTTTCTCCCTAGCTTCCACACAGTAGGGAAAGCATCCAATTTTTTTACTTTATGTGACTGACTAATCTCACTTAGCATAATGTTCTCCAGTTCCATCCATTTCTCTGCAAATAACATAATTTTTTATGGCTGAGTAAAATTTCATTGTGTACATATTCCATAGTTTTGTGATCTCTTCATCTGTTGATGTACATCTTGGTTGGTTCCATAGTCTGGCAATTGTGAACTGTGCAGCTATAAACATAGATATGCATGCATTAGTTTGGTTTCCATTCTTTGGGGTAGATACCCAGAAGTGGTATTGATGGATAATATGATACGTCATTCTCATCCTTTTGAAGATCCTCCATACAGTTTTCCAAAGTGGTTGCACTAATTTGCAGTCCCACAAACAATGTATTAGAGTTCCTATTTCTCCACATCCTCACCAGCATTTGTTGATATTTGTGTCTTGAATGATAGTTGGAGTTAGATGAAATCTCAGGGTATATTTAATTTGCATCTCTCTGCTAATAATGTTGAAATTTTTCATACATTTGTTGGCCATTGGCATTTCTTCTTTTTTGAAGTGTCTGCCTAATTCACTTGCACCTTTTTTATTGGGTTATTTGTTTTTTTAGCAGTGAGTTTCTTCGGTTCTTTGTATATTCTAAGCCTTAGTCCTCTTTTGAAAGAATAGTTGGCATATTTTTTTCTCCCGTTCTGTTGGCTCTCTGTTGAAGTTGTTGATAGTTTTCTTTGCTGTACAAAAGCTCTTCAGTTTCATACAATCCCTCATGTATTGATTCCCTTTTATTTTCTTGTGCCTCCTTTTAATGTTAAAATCTTTGATGTCTTCTTGAGAAAATTTTTGACTGTGCCTATGTGTTGCAATGTTGGACCTATACCCTCTTCAAGGAGCTGCAATGTCTCTGGTTATATTTCTGAGTCTTTGATCCATTGTGAATTGACTCTTGTGCAGGATGAGAAAGTGGGGTTTATTTCCATTTTTCTGCATATGGTTAATCAATATTGCCAATACCATTTCTTGAACAGGCTATCTTTTCCAGTATATTTTTTTGGCCCCTTTGTAAAAAATCAGTTGACTATAAGTGTGCGGATTTGTTTCTGAGTCTTCTATTTAGCTCTATTTTTTAATCTGTCTGTTTTTGTGCCAATACCATGCTGTTTTTATTACTATGTTTTTATAGTATAGTTTGAAGTCAGGTATTGTGATGCCTCCTGCGTGGTTTTTGTTGCTGAGAACCACTTTGGCTATTCTTGGCTTTTTGTTGTTCCAAATGAATTTAAGGACTGATTTTTCTATGTCTGGGAGGAATTACCTTGGTAATTTATTAGGTATTGTGTTGAATCTTAGGCCACTTTTGGAAGAATAGTCATTTTAATGATATTTATTCAGCCTATCCCAGAATATAGAAGATCTTTCCATCTCTTCTTTTTTATATTTTATTTTTATTTATTATTTATTTTTATTTTATTTTATTTTTTATTTAATAGATTTTTATTGGTGCATTGTAGTCAAACATCTCAGTGGAATACAAGACTTGTGAGGATATACAAGCACACATCATCCAATTAGCCTTTATCAAATCTCCATCCCATTTCCTCCTCTTCCCTCAATCCCATGTTTGATTTAGTGATAGACTTTGATATATTTGTTTAAGTACATTATGTGCTTTAAAGAGATTTCATCTTCTCCCATCGCATCCCCTATGATAGGTCACCTTAATTGCTCTTCCATAGGACCCTTTTTCAAACTAGATTTCCTCCTATTACCAGTTCTTCCTAGTTTTTGCATATTAGGGAAAGCATCTGATTTTTTATTTTCTATGATATTTCTTTGTGGATGCCACATTGCAGGCTCTGATCCTATTCTTGAAGGCCCTGGCACTGGTCTCGCCACTCAGAAGGCTCTGATCCCTACCTCGGTGGCCCTAGCACTGGCCTTTTCTCACGGCAGGCTCTGATCCTGGCTTCGCTGGTCCCAGCAACAGCCTCACCACATGGCAGGCTCCGATCCTGGCCTCGGAGGCCCCAGCACAGGCCTTGCCTCATGGCAGGCTCTGATCCCGACATCGCGGGTCCCAGCACTGGCCTCACCCCTCGGCAGACTTCAATCCCGGCCCCAGAGGCCACAGTACCGGCCTTGCCTTAAGGCAGGCTCCTATCCTGGCCTTGCTGGCCCCAGCACCACACCGGCTGCCACCATCTTATCTTTATTTTTTTATTTTTGTGGTCGTGGGGTGGAACTCAGGGGCCTCTAACCTCTTATATTTTATTTTGAAAGAGGGTTTCACTAACTTGCTGAGTGTGTCACTAAGTAGCTGAGGCTGGCTTCAAACCTGTGTGATCCTCCTGTCTCAGCCTCCCAAGAGCTGGGATTACAAGTGTGCATCACCATGTCCGGCTCCTAGGGTCTTCTTCAATTTCTTTTTTCAATGTTTTATAATTTTTCTGAAGAGGTCTTTTACCTTCTTGGTTAGGTTTATTCCTAAGCATATTTTTGTGGGATATTATGAGTGGAAGTATTTTCTAAATTTCTTTTATAGACTCTAGCTAGAGCAATAAGGCACGAGAAAGAAATTAGAGCAGTACAAATAGGAAAGGAACTAAAACTATCCCTTTTTTCCAGGCGTGGTGGTGCATGCTTGTAATCCCCGTGCTTGGGAGGCGGAGACAGGAGGATCACGCAGGTTTGAAGCCAGCCTCGCTAACTTAAGAGACCCTGTTTCCAAATAAAAAGTGTAAAATAGATCTGGGAGTGTAGCCTAGAGGTAGAAGGGTTTCCAGGAACCCCAGTACCACCAAAAAACAACAACAACAACAAAAAAAATATCTTTTTTTGCAGATGACATAATAAGAAGACCCAACAACCAAAAAGCAATTCAACAAATTGTCTGGATACAAAATCAATCTTAAAGAAAAACAAAAGATTTTCTGTATGCCAACAATAAATCCACTGAAAAATATCAATCTAGTTTTCTAGACCTGCCTTTTAATATTATCTTTAAAAAAAATCACAAATGATCATCTCTGATGTTGTAGTGTTTTGGGACCATACAGCAATCTGTTGGTCTCTAAAAGATAGGCAAGCCTACAAAATGAAGCAGTGATTGATCCCAGTATTCAAGGAATTTTCTAGACAAACTTGAGGAAGACTGGATTTCTATGATATAAAATAGCATGCCCATTCATCACATAATAAGGTGTATCATTAATCCCAAGGAACAAACCACACACATTCATTAAATTCCATCCTTGAGAAAATATTAAATCACATCCTGGCTGCATCCATTTTTAAGATACCCTGAAGTTTTCTGCCTTGATCATTTCCCAGTTATTCAAAGCTACAATGCCAAACACTAAAATAGTTTTAGAAACAGTGACATAAGTACTTATCCACAATTATATAATATTGTCACAAACTTGTAGAGAAAAAAACAATCAATTTTTGTACTGCAGGTTTCTTTGTCAGCAGGGACAAAGAAAGCAAGCCCCAACAGTTGTTTGTAGATGTTAATTCTGGTCAGATTGATTAGTGCACATTCTCTACAGCTTCACCAGTGGACTAGGGAGTAGTGACTTTCCTACACAGCAGATTCCATAACTTCTGTTTTAATTTAGCTGCCGCCAATTAGGAACAATACACAGCCACTTGACTCCTTTAGGGAAACTTCAACAAATAAAATTAGCCATATTTAAAATGAGATAACCTTTACCCCATCAAAATGATTGGAAGGCTATTTTAAACAATGGAGTTATAGTCTAACAAGGTATTGATTTAATGCCATTACAATTCCCTTAGGAACATCATACCTATTTGAATGGCATAATGAATGCTTATTTAGTTCGGTGCAGCAATACGCACCAAAAATAGTGTGGTAATTCTTAAAAAATGTGCTATAGGAAACTGCTGTGGTATATAGGAGCTACCTCATTTTAAGGAAACCGGTCGAGCAAATTGTAATTTATACTAAAGATATCTCAGGAGATATAGTTCAAAGAAGAGATGGAAAAAAGAGAAAATGTATTGTCTGTCAGGGAGTCCAGAGTATTCTCTTGTCTCTCTCTCTCTCTCTCTCTCTCTCTCTCTCTCTCTCTCTCTCTCTCTCTCTCCTTAAATAAAGAATGAGTTGATGAGATAGCAGTATCCCTGTGGTTGCCAACCCCTCTTCTCTCTTCACCAGCTCTTTCTGGTCCTCTCCCTCAATTTAGTTACATGAACCATCTACATGTATTCAATTGGCAGGTGACTTATCAGGCCAGCATTTAATCTTCCCTACAAAGCCAAAATGTGCCCTGGTCCTGTGTGCTACAAAGGGGAACAAAGCGATATTTCTTTGATGCTACAAGAACACCAGACTGATAAAAATTTCCTCCTGCATTGAGACTGATGTGGAGGAGGTGGAGTGCTTTAACTTTTAAAAGTCTTCTCTCTAACTCTCAGAATAACTGATGACCCTCATTGATATTCACACTTCAAATACAGATAAATCTTCTCAGTTTTTTTTTTTTATTGTGGGGCCAAAATCTTCACATCTTATACACACTTACTCTGTTATCTCAAACTGACAAAATCTTTCTTCCTGCTGAGTCACTCACCTCATCTGTCTATTGGTTCATCTATCTATCCATATGCAGTGGGATGAAAAAATATAGCTATTTAAATGAAAGTCACCTGCATTTGCTTTCACGTATTACAATGGGGTAAGTTATAACTGAGAGAAAATTCGTCTTTTAGGAAGAATGGCATAGTCCTACCTGCATTCACTAGAGTGATTCGAATTTAAAAAAAAAGAAGAAGAATCTGGAGTTTTCAAAGGCACTTCATGAACTAAGGATAGAACCAGCAGTGAGGCAGATCACAGAAGACTGACCTGTGCAAAGACACAGAGCCCTGGATTAAAAAGGATTCTGTGTTCAATTTAATTATCTGCTGCTTTCTTTTAAAAAATACTTCTAGCCAGGCTTGGTGGTGTACGCTTGTAATTCACGTGCTTGGGAGGCTTAGACAGGAGAATGGCACAGGTTCGAAGCCAGACTCTATGGATTAAGAGACCCTGTTTCCAAATAAAAAAGTATAAAATAGGTCTGGGAGTGTAGCCTGGAGGTAGAAGGGTTTCCAGGAACCCTAGTACCACCAAAATACATAAATAAATAAATAAATAAATAAATAAATAAATAAATAAAATAATAATAAATAAAAATACTTCTATTGTTGCATTTTAATTATACATCATAGTGAGGTTCAAAATTATAGAAACAGACATGAACAGAGTTCTTGGTATGTTTGATCTGCTGCCTTCTTGAAACCTTAATAAGTTTTGATCATGATACCTACACTTTCATACTTCATTCAGTCCTAGAACCTATGTCACCAATCCTGGATCACAGAATTTTCTTCTTTTTAAAGTTAGCCATAATCTTAAGCTAAATATGGTAAAGTGTTGCCAGTCAAATTCCTTAGGTGTACTTCAAGGTGTGAACCAGCATACTAAATATTGTGCAAAGCTATCTAATCACAGGAATGACTCACACCCCACACTCTTTATGTATGCAGACACTGAAGCTGCTTTACTTCACAAAGCTCAAGATACAGAATGAGCACTTACCTATTTAGACTGAGACTCTTATTTTAGTTTTAATTTTTATAAATGTGTGGTTTTATGGCTTTTTCTAGGAAACTAATTTTCACAGTAAGGGTTGCTGGGCATGTGCTAACTTAAATCCCATGTATTTTTTCACCAATCTCCCTTTAAACTAAGCAATCATGTTATCCCATCTTGGTTAAAGAGAGCTGAGGTGAAAGGACTATTGGGGATTATGAGGAAAAGTTTTCTTGGATGGCACCTTATCTGCATTTTCTATCCTTTGATAATGTCTCTGTGAAGGGGTGATGCATGGAGCTCCAGCACCCATCTTGTGGCAATAAGGGAAAGGTTGTGAAAATGGGAGGTAGGAGGATAAAAAGTTTAGACAATATTGCTGAAGCCATTTTGTTGTTAAATGAGCCAATGCTAAAACCACTAACTTCATAATTTTATTAATTTAAGTGAATGATTCTCAAAGTATTGTCCCTGGCCCAGCTATATCAGCATTATCTAGAAATTTTTTTTTTTTTTTTTTGTGGTACTGGGGTTCCTGGAAGCCCTTCTACCTCCGGGCTACACTCCCAGACCTATTTTTACATTTTTATTTGGAAACAGGGTCTCCTAAGCCAGCACCCGCGGCTGGCTTCGAACCTGTGCGATCCTCCTGTCTCCGCCTCCCAAGCGCGGGGATTACAAGCGTGCACCACCACGCCCGGCTAGAAATTTGTTTTAAAAAAAGGAATTGTGGGGCTCCACATCGGATTACTGATTCAGAAATCTGGGGAGTCAAGCTAAGCCTCCTGTGTTTCAGTAAGCCCTCTTGGTAATTCTGAACTATTGATCAGGGCACCGTGGTACATGCCTGCAACCCAGGACGTGGGAGGCAGAGAAAGGAAGATCACAGATTCGAGGCCAACTTTAGCATTTAGCAAGGCCCTGTTTTAAATAAAAATAAATAAAGTAGAGTGAAGGTCAGAGGTATAGCACTCCTGGGTTCAATCCCCAGCACAGCATATCCATACACACCAAAAAATAAGCTAACCTTCCCACACTGCTTTCAGCACTTCAGATTATTATTTAAAAGATTGTGTGTTCACTTAATATGATATTTTTACAAATGTGGTGGTACTTTCCTGTAATCTCTATATTTGGTAGTCTGACACAGGTGAATAACAAGTTTGAGACCAGACTCAGCAACTTAAGGAGACCCTCAGGGACTTAATGAGACTCTGTTTCAAATTAAAAATGTAGAAAATAGGGCTGGTGCATAGCTCAGTGGTAGAATGCCCTTGGGTTCAATCCACAGTACCCCCTAAATATTACATGTTAATAATAGAGATTTCTTCAGAAATTATAGACAATTAATTATATTACTTATTGAATAGCAAATGTTTTAGAATGCATTGCTTTGTTCAGAATACCCACCTGTAAGAAGTTTCATCACAGATTCAAATTTGATTTGACATCATATTTCCCTATCATACTTGTGAGATACAGTTTCACTGCTACCTGAATAGTTTTATCTTAATGAGAAAAAAATGCGATAAATAGAAGTAGTTATGTCACTGTTACAAAATTTGTTATAAGTAATCTCTTTGCAAATCAATAAAATCTCTATAGGATGCAGATGCAATATATTTACTTATTTATTTATTTATTTATTTTATTATTTTATTTTTTTGGTGGTACTGGGGTTCCTGGAAGCCCTTCTACCTCTGGGCTACACTCCCAGACCTATTTTTACATTTTTATTTGGAAACAGGGTCTCCTAAGCCAGCGCCAATGGCTGGCTTCTAAACCTACGTGATCCTCCTGTCTCTGCCTCCCAAGCACGGTGATTGCAAGCGTGCGCCACCACGCCTGGTCAGATGCAATATTTCTAAGTTAAATTTTAACAATTGTCTATCACTTCTAAGTCCCTCTAGTTCTTACTGAGGATCTTTGGAGAGTCTGATATCAGCTTCTTTTATTTCAACCATAGCTTATTTTTTTTTTTTGTCCAAGATTCTACATTGGTTTCTCTCTGTTTATAGAAATATTTAGAATGGGAGCTTGTGCTCTCCAGACACTTGCAAGATGATACATTGAGGTTTGAAAAAACATTAAAACTTTTCATCATGCATTTTAATCTAAAAACAGGAAACAAATCTTTACTGATAATGTAGCACACTAATTATGAAGTATAAATTCATTGGTAGGTATTTAGGTCATATGTAATATACAAGTGAGATCTATCTGGAAGAAAGAATGAAAGTGACACATCCAAATGGATGGGGAGGGTAGTATAGTCTCATTATTTTTATTTTTCTTTCAGTATATTTTTAGTGATTCAGTTTATTTGTGCAAGACTATGTGGAATTATCAATTAGATCATCTACTTCCAGCCACTTGAACTTTCAAACTGATGAAGTTAAAACTTTTCCAAAAAATAAATCTTACAGTTCAAAAATAATAAATAATATAAAGTTAGATTAAAATAATGGTCGTATTGCTTTTGATTTTGTTCATGGGAATTTTATCATCCTTGTTACAAGACAAAAACAAATATGATCCAAGATGATACCATGAGAAGATGTCAGGTAGATTTAAAATAGTTAAGATTATTTGAGTAATGAATTTACACTGACACTTAAAAATGATGGCCATCACTCTACATAAATATTTTTCTATAGATATGGGCTAACGATTGTTATGGTCATAATTATTATCTATCTTTATATATACTACATACATGACTTTTTCCAAATGACATAAAAATTTATTTTGGTACTGATTTTACTCCAACTTAATTAATTGAGGATATATATATATATATATATATATATATTTGTGTGTGTACTGGGGTTCCTGGAAGCCCTTCTACTTCTACCTCCGGGCTACACTCCCAGACCTATTTTTACATTTTTATTTGGAAACAGGGTCGCCTAAACCAGCGCGCAGGCTGGCTTCGAACCTGAGTGATCCTCCTGTCTCTGCCTCCCAAGCGTGGGGATTACAAGCGTGCGCAACCACGCCTGGCTGATTGAGGATATTTAAAACACCTGATAAAATGAGATTGAAATTCTCTTCTTTTCCTATGAGTGTTTCTAGTATGGGAACCTGGCTTGGTTTTCAATCACGATTCCCTTTACTCTTCCTTCACGCTCGATGCTTCTGTTACTCTGAGGGGCCGCTCGCTCTTCAGTCGGCCTCACTCTACACTTTCTCCAACTCATTGCAGCAGCCAGGAGTCATTTCACCTTCCTGAACTCTCATTATGAGTGTTGATACTTTACAGCCTTTTACGTTCTTCCAGGGAAGAATTCATTATCCAATTCATTTTACATTCCCCCATAATGAATGGGATATGCATTCCAGGAAAATGTGTTAGAAAGAAAGGGGAGGAAAAAAGAACTATCAACTGTATGAGCAAAGAGAACTCTTCACCTTTCCTGTCTGAAGTTTAACTCTTATGGGGAGGCACCAGGCTATTTAAATGAATTCCTTTAATCATCTCATTTTGAAACTGTACTTCTTTTAACATTATATTTTATCACTAGAACAAGCTTAAAATATCACCAGACTGCCGTTTTTCTGTCATATAGTGACATGTGAAATATTACTTTATTCATAAGGCCATCCCCAAATGACAGGAACTACTGAACTACAACAAACAGGAAAACCTGAGAGGCAGGGGTAAGTGGGGCAGGGTACTTTTATTCCATTAAACCTAGGTCACAGTCCCTGCCCTGATGCGTACTCAGTGTGCACCTGCAACTATTCTCCAAACTCTTTTCTAGCATTTTGAATCTTTAATCTTGTTATATAAATTCAAATAAATGATACATGTATCAAATTTAGCACCATATCGATACATAAAGAAGGTTCTGTATTTCTGTTATTATTTATCTTTGTTCCCATTTCATGTCTCCTTAAACCCTAGTTGCAATAATATGCGCATATATTGCACTTATTATTACTTATATAATTTAAGCTCTAAATTATTAGATTAATTAATTAGCATTGTAACAATTACCTAATTTTATCCTAATTTTAACCTAATATGTTTAATAATTATATGTTTTATTTTCTCATATTTCCCAATGAATTATTTCTCATAATCAAGTTTATTGATTCCATGGCTTAATTCTTTTTAATATTCACCAAACTTACCATTTTAATATTTTGGGAGGTAAAGAAAAATTGTACATACTTATATATAATAGAGGCCCAGTAAACAGAGAGTAGTAAAATATGACAACAGTATTTTCAGGGACCCTGAGGATGAAGAGAGCCTGTGGAATCACCATCTTGAGAAGAATAAACAGTGAACAGCCACTTTATTCTGCAGACTCATTCCTTATATAGGATTCTGTACAAAATGGTGTTCACGCATGTCAGTATTAAGTGCCCCTGTGTTTTATGCTCTGTTTAGTCACTGTGTTACAGTTTGGGAGTTACTGTGGGTCCTTTTCTTAGCTCAGTATAGAAATAAGAAGCAAGAAAACCTGGGAGTGCTGCTGAAATAAGAGTTATTGCAAAACAAAAGGAAAAGAACCATGCTGGAGAAAAATGGGATGGAGTGCTTGAAGAGAAACACTGCTGCACCCTCTGGACCATGGACCTTGCTTCTTTATTTTCAGGAAGAAAGGCTGGTCTGGTCTAATATCACAGAACAGGACATAGTAATCAGGGTATAGCTTAATCAGTAACTGGGTCAAGGGATTTATGGTGTTTCTCAATCCCCCTTTAATTTCTAGTATCTGTAACCCTTAGGTCCCAGTGTCCTCATATATCTTATCTTTGTTGCTATGTCAACAGTTTGCCTGTTGCACACTATGCAGGATGCATGTGTATCTGCATAGGGTCGTGCTGTCACCACCAGCCTGTATTTCTTCAGGGTCCCTACAAGTATCAAATAAGTAATTCAAGCAATTCCTCAGATATTAGCCCTCAGGCTAAGTTTCTACTGATTGTCCACTTTAAAACACAAAACAAAATGAAAACAAAAATCAAACACACCAAGGCATATTATTGTGCAATTTCATCACATTAGAACTAAAGACATTTCTAAAAGATACAAAAGGTTGTGTGAGAAGATGAAGAAAAAAGGAAACAGTTCAAATAATACTATGTTCATATATGATGGTATCACTACCAATCTCACTAACATTTAGGAGGGTAGAGATGGGCAGGATCTGTAATGAAACACACCAAGTGTGTGTGCGTATGTTTGTATTACTTTAAACCTTGCTATGAAGCATAATTACAAAGCACCAATAAAAGTATTACAAATGATAGGAAATTATGTCTTTGGTCTCTCATCTCACGTCCTAGAAGGACTAAAAGCGTGCTTCTAATAGTCAAATAAAAGATAATTTTTAGCTGGGCGTGGTGGCGCATGCTTGTAATACCCGCACTTGGGAGACTGAGACAGGAGGATCGCGCAGGTTTGAAGTCACCCTCAGCTACTTAGTGAGGCTCTCAGCAACTTAGTGAGACCCTGTTTCCAAATAAAAAATATATAAAATGGGTCTGGGAGTATAGCCCGGAAGTAGAAAGCCTCTGGGTTCCACCCCTAGTACCACCAAAAAAAAAAAAAAAAAAGATAATTTTGTTTTTGGGCATTTGTGAAGGGAAAATAAACATAGTTTTAAATATGTAAGGGCTCATTAATTTAGTTTCTGTGTAATCTGCCTTAGGATGATTCTAGAGAAGCCACCATAAAACTCTAAATGACAAACCCAGGTACACCCACAAAAATGCACTATTCAGGGTAAAGGATATTTAATGCAGCAGGATGAGAAATCAAAATTCCAGGGTGACAGCTGTGTTTCAAGACCAGAAAGAATTAATCCATCATATTGAATTAAAGAATTAGTCCATCATATTGGAGAGAGCTGTATGGAAGAACTTCCAAACATTTTCTGAAGTATTTTGGCATTTTGGAAAATTATTACAAGGTATTTGGCAGCTTTGATGGTACATTTGGACAAATGTCAATGATAGATAAATAAAATACAATATTTATAAAGGCAGACATGTTCTTTAAGGAAAAATATTCTATCAAGTAAGAATACAAAGTGCTTGGCAAAGCAGTAAAAAAAAGCATTACAGGGTCATAATTATATAAAATTGATTAATAATTAAACAATATAATATAACAATATTGTTTGATAGAGATATACATTTAACTGTTTTATTTAGAAAAATGTTGAATACTAAAAGAAAAAGCTAAGTGAGTTGAAATTCTTTAGGAGTGAGAGTTCACATGGATAATCTGGCATTAGTTTACTCTCCCCTCTTTTCTCAGCTCCAAGCTACAGGCCTTTCCAAGACATTAGACAGTTCCATATTCAAGAATTCTTTGTGCAGGAGGTTTTTGCAAGTGCTGTCTCTGGCTTTGTTCCTGCGTTGTAGTGTCCTGGCTTGCACACCTTCTTTCTTTGAGACAGTGACATGGACAGTGGTGTTGGTGATGGGATGAGGCCCCGAGGGCAGCATATCACAGGGGAATCTTTTATCAAGTTAGTCATGAACTCAGGAGCTATAGAGCATTGTGCTGTGTAGGTGAGCCAGGTATCTCCGATCCCCAGAGACCTGGGAGACAGCTGAGTCAATGGACTGAGCCTCCTCTGCCCATGAGCCTGAAGTGTCCTGACTGGACACTGAATATTTTATTACATGTCTGAGGCTTTGGTGGAAGAGGATCCATGAATGACACAATACTTTTAATCACTTGTAGACCTATAGGAGTTCCATCACTCAGGGTATTCCATTGATGTGCTCTAGTCCTAACTGAACTGATAGAAAAAATTAGCCACCTATCTGAGGAGTCTAACAGGAAAAAAATAAACATATTGAAGCATTTAAATAAAAACAAAAACAAAAAATGATGAAATAGAATCCTTGAGGAGATACTGGGATGCCTGATTTCACAAATTCATTTAAGACAACTCAAATGCACTACAGACAATATTTACTGGGACTTATAAACGTGATTTGTGATTTTTAAAAAATTAGTATAAGTCAAATCAGCTTATGATAATTCCTGAGACACAAGGAAGAAAAATAAGTAGAAACAAGTGACATTGCACTTTTGTTTACAGCTATTGGCTGGCCCTGGATCAGTCTTGCTGCTCCTCAAGGCAGTGTAAAGTGCAGACTCGCCATGTGCTTAGAGCTCAGGAAGAAAGTCCCTTGCGTGAATAGAAGAAAGATTTCAGCCAAAAATCAAGTGAACAGAAATCTCAATAGGAAAAGATTAAGCAGCAGATGGTGACCTAAAGGTAGAGTTGTACAATAGTTACCCCATGTGCTGCTTCATTTTCCATAGCTTCAGTTACCAGCTGTCAACCACAGTCCAGAAATATTGTCTGTAAAACTCCAGAAATAAACAATGCATAAGCTTTAGTTTTGATGTCTCCCTAAGTAGGCTGATGGAATATCACCCAATCCAGCTCTCCCACCTGTGATGAGAAGCGTCCCTATACCCAATGTGTCTGTGTGTGCTTACACTATCTGCTTATTAGTCACTTTGCAGCATCTCAGTTATAGATGGGCTGCCATGGTATTGCAGTACTTATGTGAGGTTTAGGATTATCCTGTTTCATCCACTGAGATTCAAGTGTATCCTTCCTGGATAAGGTGGGAGCACTGTAGATATCAATATAGGTCTAGAAGTATCATGATTAAGCATTGATTTCATGGGAATATGTAATATAGGTGATAAATCAGTTTTCTTAAAACAGAAGAGACAAGCTGGGTGCAGTGCTATACTTCTCTCATCCCAGCTACTTGAGGCAGGAGAATTGCAACTTCGAGGCCAGTCTTGGTTACTTAGGGAGACCCTGTCTCAGAATAAAAAATAAAAAAAGACTGAGGAAGTAGCTCAATGGTAGACCACCTCTGGTTTCAATCTGTAGTACTGCAAAATAAATACATAAATAAATTTTTAAAAAGCAGAATAGATGTTTTACAGAAGAAATTCTAACTAAAATCTAGCCCTGCAAAATCTACCAGTTGGAGATTGGGAGGAAGGAGATGAAAAGGTTCCAAAAGTCAAAATGGCGACTGCGGGACACAGTGTATCTCAGTAGCTAAACACCACCACCACCACCACCACCACCACCACCACCAACAACAACAACAACAACAAAATGGCAGTGTCTAGACAAGCAAAATAAATACAGCTCATGAACCAAAACAGAAACAGGAACCACGGCAGAAGGAATCCACTAACTCTGAACTGAGGGATCCACTGCAAAAATCCTGAGCACGCAACTGACCTGCTGAGGACTGGCCACCAGCGCCAAAAGGGAGACTGACTAGTGGAACAGAATAGAAGATACAAATACAATACACACACCTATAGTCAACTGATCTTTGACAAAGGGGCCAGATTTGTACACTGGAAAAAAGACAACCTTTTCAACAAATGGTTCTGGGAGAACTAGCTATCCATTTGTAGAAAGATGGAACTAAATTCTTACCTCTCACCATGCACAGAAATCAACTCGAGATGTATCAAAGATTAGAAATTAGACCAGAGACTGTGAAGTTATTAGAGGAGGGCATTGGCTCAACATTCCAACATACAGGCACAGGCAGTAACTTTCTCAACAAGACCTCCAAAGCTCAGGAAATTAAAGCAAGAGTTAATAAGTGGGATGGCATCAAATAGTAAGTTTTTTCTCATCAAAGGAAACCATCAAGAACCTAAGGAGAAAATCTACAGAGTGGAAGATCTTTACCAGGCACCCATCAGATAGAGGGCTAATATCCAGAACATACAAAGAGCTCAAAAGAATCTACACTAGCAAAACAAATAACCCAATCAAGAAATGGGTCACTGAACTGAATAGACACTTCACAAAAGAAGAGATACAAATGACCAATAGATACATGAAAAGATGTTCAACATCATTAGCCATCAGGGAGATGAAAATCAAAACTACAATGAGAGCCCATATAACCTCAATCAGAGTGGCAAGATTAAAGAAGTCAAATAACAACAAATGCTGGCAAGGATGTGGGGAAAGAAGAACTCTTTTACACTGTAGATGGGAGTGCAAACTAGTTTAGCTGTTGTGGAGATTCTATAGAAAACTGGGAATGGACCCACCATACGATCTGGCTTTACTACGTCTGAGTATCTTTCCAAAGGGATTGAAATCAGAGAACTACACTAACATATGCATACCCATGTTCATAGCAGCACAATTTGTAATAGCCAAAATAGGGAACCAACCTCGGTCTCCATCAACAGATGAATGGATTGCAAAATTTTTGGAAATACACACAATGGAATTCTAGTCAGCTATTAAAAAAATAACAAAATCATGTCATTTGCAGGAAGATGTAAAGACCTGGAGAACATTATGTTAAGTGAGATCAGTCAAGCACAGAAAGAGAAGAGACTTAGGTTTACTCTACTATGCCCAAGCTAGGGAGTATTAGGGATACCAGAGGGACTCCAGACCATGGAGGAGAAGCCTCATCAAAGCTAGAATGGAAGGATAGGAGAGGAAGAAGGCTGAGGTTGATTAATGAAGGAGCTACATCCAATTTTGTATAAAAATATAAATATAGCATGGTTAACCTGGATACTTATTGTTGGGAGTGGGAGAAGGGAAAGGGGGGAGGGTACCAAGAATAGTCTGAATGTATGCCATTTTCAATATGTTCCACATTAAAAAAAAGAAATAAGATGATTTCCCTAATATGCAAAAGCTAAGGAGAAATGAGTAACAGGAGGAACTATAGATGAAGAAGGAAGGAGATCCTATAGAAGAGCAAATAAGGTGACCTAACTGAGAGGATGGGAGGTGAGAAGAAGGAAACTCTCTAAAGCACATGATGTACGTAAACAAACATAACAAAGTCAATCACTAAGCCAAGCATGGGAAGGAGGGATGGGGAGGGAATGGGATGGTGATTGGGTAAGGGCTAATTGGGTGATATGTGCATATATGTCTACACAAGATTTTTTTTTATCCCATTAAGATAGATGACTATAATGCTCCAATAAAAAAAAAATAACCCCGAAAGTCTTACTCATCATCTGGATGTATCTACAAAGGAGAGGGACAGGAACCCATTGTGAAGGTCTTACTCTGTGGGAGAAAGAGATAAAACCCAAGAGGATGGGAATTAGAACATAAAAGTGAGAGAGGCAGGACATGTTGGTGAGGGAATAATTGGTTTACAAATAATAATAGAATTTTATATGTGCATTTTAGAATGATAAGAGGGGTGGTAAGTACAGAAAGAAAAAAAAATAAAATCTTCAATATAGTTGGGAGAAAGCTACAATGAAGCTCAATGAAATAGTCAGTAGGAATTAAACTAAGGAGGAGACTAAGTAAAATCTAAAATAATAAGCAGAGTAAGTTGGGAAAATTGATATGAGAAATATCATTAGTTATAAGAAACAGGTTAAAACCATTCAATAAGAGACAGACAAAAATGTAAATAAACTATGAAACTCAAATGTATGCTTTTTTCAAGAAATACATATTTTAAATACTACTAATTATGAGCCAGGTGTGGTGTTGCACACCTTTAATCCCAGCGCTTGGGAGGCTGAGACAGGAGGATTGCAGGTTTGTAGCCAGCCTCAGCTACTTGGTGAGGCCCTCTGCAACTTAGTGAGACCCTGTTTTAGAATAAAGAATAAAACATAGGGCTGGGGGTGTAGCTTGGAGGTCGAATGCCCCTGGATTTAATCCTCAGACCAGCAAAAAAAAAATACTACTAATGATGTTTTTGATAATAATAAATAACAAACAAAATTATGGACAAAGGAGTAGCAAGCTTTTGAAACAAAAAGAAAATGAAAATGGTGGTAAAGTTACTATCCAATAAAATGGGACATGGAATTACAAGCACTAGTGGGTATCAAGACGGTGGGAATACATATTAAAGCACAAATGAGGGTGGAATTATTAACGATATAAGAACACACAAAATAAATCATGGAACAGCTAAAATATAACTAAGACAATAGATGTACAGGCAAGAAATGTATAGAATTAAAAAAGTGAAAACATACTTTCAGATTTTATTATCTTTTTTGTGTGTGTGTGGGTCTGGAGAGGAAACCCAGGGGCATTCGACCTCTGAGCTACACCCCCTGCCCTATTTTTATTCTTTATTTTGAAACCGGGCCTCACTGAGTTGCAAGAGGTCCTCACTAAGTAGCTGAGGCTGTCCAGGAACCACGATCCTCAGGTCTCAGCCTCCTGAATGCTGGGATTACAAGCGTGTACCACCAAGCCCGGCTTAGATTTTTTTTATCTTTTCAGCATTACACAGAAACAATACTAAGGTTTGAAGGTAGTTGCTGCATTCTAAGAATGATAATTTGGGAGGATAGAGCAGGAATTCCAATTATAGGGATATAAGCCTTTAAGTACTGTCTTATTTTTTCAAATCACAACCATATATTCTATAAACCTAAATATTAATCAGAAAGTAGTTTATGAAATGATAATTTCTTAGAATGAAGGAAGAAACACAGGAGGCCATTTGATTATGATAATGCTGTATGCTTTTCACATAGTGAGTATTAAAATCTGTGCCGTCCTGGTTCCCTCTGAGTGAATTAACTAATTTTTCTTCATTTGTGCTAATTGGAAATAAATATATAGACTTTATTAAAGATAATATTTAAAATTATGAATATTTCACAGCATTTTTGTTAAGTTTATTTCAAATGAGAGATACAGGTAACATATTAGACTTCTGACAAAACATTAAGCAACTGTCTTTAATAAGAATCTCATTTACTGTGGGAAAAAGTTTTTCTTGGTTAAGAAATATAAAATTTATATAAGAACTTTTATGTTATGTTCAAATTTTCATTTTGGTGGGAAGGCTCTTAACTTCTCTGTATGAACTAATGAAATTCTAAACCTGGTTCTTCTCATCACGTAGTATTCTGTAATGCTCTGTTTAAGAAACTAACATTTCCATGAAGTAAACTAAATTGCTACAAAATAGATGAATTGAAAGATCTAGAACATTTTTTGGTCTACTTGCCAGGCCCATTTTAATTATAAGCTTTAACTACAATCTTTTTATGAGATATGTGGATGAATTCATAGAACTCTAATTTGATCTTTTTTTCCCTTTATGACTTCTTTTTCAAAATTCTTCTGTTTTGCATAATCATTTTTTTAAAATGCAGTTTTTTCAAGTTTGAACTGATTTAATGAGGATTTTAATTGGAATTATGTTAAATTGGAGGAAATTACCATATTCATAACATTCGTAATTCCCATCCAGCACTTTTTATATCTCTTTTTATAGTCAAACCTGGTTTTATATTTCTTAGCACAATACTCTCTATATGTTATTCACATATTTATGCTTATTTTCTACTTTTAAGTTACAGTCTATAGTCTAATTTTAAATCAATAATGCTAGCTTATTAAATATAATTAGATTGATTGTATTAGGTTGTTTTTGTTCACAACTAAATAAAATTGCTTTTGAAATATAAATCCTTAAATTGTTATTTAGTATATATTTTTAGGTTTTTTTTTAGATGTAAGATCAATCTAAAACATAATGATATCTTTTTTATTTTAGAAAATTCACATCTTTTATTTCTATTTCTTATCTTATTGCATTGGATAAGGTAGTTAATTAGTCCACACAATAATCATCCATATTCTATTATTTTTTGTTTTGTTTTGTTTTGTGTTTGGTGGTACTGGGGTTCCTAGAAGCCCTTCTACCGCTGGGCTATACTCCCAGACCTATTTTATACTTTTTATTTGGAAACAGGGTCTCTTAAGCCAGCGGGGCTGTCTATTATTTTTAAAAAACATGTTATTGGAGTTGGGCATGGTGGCACACGCTTGTAATCCCAGCACTTCGGAGGCTGAGACAGGAGGATCGCATAGGTTTGAAGCCAGCCTCAGCTACTTAGTGAGGCTCTCAGCAACTTAGTGAGACCCTGTTTCCAAATAAAGTATAAAATAGGTCTGGGAGTATAGTCCAGAGGTAGAAAGCCTCTGGGTTCCACACTCAGTACTACCAAAAAAAGCCAAAAAAAAAAAAAAAACAAAAACCTGTTATATACTTGCCCAATTATTTGTAGTTGTTTGTTCATTTAAGGTAGGTATTCTGTAACAATTTAAAGGAATTGTTCATCTACTACTATCTTATTAAACATCAAGCTGGCTTAATGTTTTTAGTTCATCAAATAACTTTTGGGTACCTTTTAAGATTGTCATATGGTTTCTTATCCAAGGCCTACTAATGATACCATTTAGCCAAAAATATATTTGCATTTCTAAGAAGAAACCCTATTTAGCCATGGTGAATTAAACTTTAATAAATTATTGAATTCAATTTGTGATATGATTTTTTGGTCTGCTGGGAGCCATGAAGCCAAGATTCTGGCCTAGCTCTGTTAACACAATGGGTTATGATGGTATTTTAGAGATAGTTCTCTCTTAGTTTTCTGGATCTTCTATTATTGTTGGTCTGAAATAATTTCCTAATTACTGAAATTATAACTATCTCAGAATTCTAAATTTTTCTAGAAAATACATTTCATTAGAATAAAAGTATATTTGCATAATCTCATGTACATGAAAGGTTCATAACTTTAAATTTTGCATGTTTTTCCCATTTATTATTTAATGTTCTTTGAAAAAGATAGAAACTATATTTATAAATAGCACATATATACATTAGCTTCATCATATTATGAATTAATTGAATATGAATAAACCAAATATTATTTTGTAGTTTGCTTGTTTCATATTCTTCCTGCCTTTTTTACTTTGTTTTTGTGATACTGGGGATTGAAGCCAGGGGCATTCTACCACCTAGATATATCCCCAGTTCTTTTTATTTTTATTTTGAGATAAAATCCAAGTTGCCCAGGCTGGCTTAAAATTTGAAGTCCTCCGGCTCAATGCCCTGAGTGGCTGAGATCACAGTTGTTCACCACTCTGATAGGCTATAGTCTTAATTTCTTAAAGTTCATTTATATTTGTGTTATTAACTCCTAGACTTACTTTATTATGGTTCAAAAATTCAGTTATATATTTTATATTGTTTGGTTTCACTGACTTTTTTGTGATCTATAAATCATATCTTAAAAGGTTTATAATGTAGTTGACAATTACATAATCTCTCTTTATAGATTATACATATAGATTGCAAACTAAATTTCATTGTATATATATGTTATATTGTTTGCCTTCTTGTATATTTTCTGTACGTTTTGTTCTTTTTCTTTAACCAATTATGTGAATTTAAAAATGACTGCAATGAGTGGTTTTTTAAATTTTATGTTCAAAAGTTATGTCATGTTCTGCTTTAGAGCTGAAGAGAATTAGGCTGAGGTTGATTAATGGAGGAGCTACATCTGAATATGTGTAAAAGTATGAATGTAGCATGGTTAACCTGGACACTCATTGTTGGGAGGGGAGGAAGGGGAAGTGGGAAGGGGAGAGGAGACCAAGCACAGTCTGAATGTATGCCATTTTCAATATGATCCACATAAAAATAAAAAATTTAATTTAATTTAAAAAGTAAAAAAGTTATGCCATGTGTTTGCTCAGGGTTTATTTTTCTAATAAATAACACAATACTATTAAAATTTTCAAAACTTTCAGAGCATATTTGAAGAAAAAATAGCATTTTAAAGAAGAAAGAATAATGTTGAAAATAAAGATATACCCATTCTCTAGACCCCTGTCATATGATATGACAGTTTGAACTCTACCTTTAAGCTGAAAAATCTTATTCTCGTTTGTTTTTCTTGGACTTACTAATAAATTTTTCTTGTTCTCAATTAGTGTCATTAATTTTTTGTTGGAGATTGATTCATTCATGCCACAAAATTAAAGTCTGCTTATTTGGTTATGACTTGATGCTGACCAAATGTTCTTTTGGAAAATGAATCACACATCTGCCAACTAAATTCTATCCATACATCAAATTATATGTTAGGACTGTTTTTTGCCATCTGTATTCTGTAAACTCTTGAATGATAATTTGCCTTGATTATACAAAATATATTTTTAAAATGGGGAATCTATTGGGCTTAATCTGTGATGGATTTGTAATATGTTATCATGCCAATTTTGAAGTTTTAGAGTTTAAAAAAATCATATGTGTTTCTCACTTCTTCCTGAGCACACAAAAATTGCACATCCCAACATCCTGCAATTAGGTGAGGGCATGAAATTAGTTCTACCCAATCAAATATGTGTTTAAGTGATCTGTGCTACTGCTAGGCTAATGAAGTTAACGGCTTTAGGGATTGTCTAGTGCTTTTCTTTCTTTGCCTATGGTAACTGTGGATTCCGTATTCTGAGATGATGGAACTGCAGGATTGAAGTATCCTGGATCCCTGAGTTACTGCATGAAGGAGAGATGTCCTGGAAAATGCCCAAGACTCATATGGACTTGACATGAATGAAGAATAAAGTTCAGCTCTTTAAGGCACTGGGATTTTGGGGTTATTTATTACTAAACATAGCTCCTTCTAACAAAGTTTTGAGGAGTCTGCCAGTTTAAGGCTTTTATTTACTAGTAGGAATTTTATGAGTGTAATTGCATATTTAAAATTATCAAAATGCTATTTTGATTGAGTTTACTCTAAAAAGTACTCTTCATATGCATATTATAATTTAATAATTTTCTATTTTATGTACATTATTATGTTTCTGTAAAACATGTGTTATACTTAGTGTTTCAATTCATTTCACTCCTATCAAACATATAAGTGCATAGTGGCAATTATATTTGACCCAGAAATGTTGAACTCATCCATTTTATTTGTAATACTTGTCTTAGGACATGATTGATTATGTGAAATGTGCTCCACCCGCTGAATTTTGTTGTTATATTTTGTACTTGTCACATAGAATGCTTAACATGAAATATTTATGTCTCCCGAGGAGCCTTAAATATGCTTCTCAGCATTTGAAGTAGACAATGGTGGTAGTAAATATTTATTAATTGTAAAGCATGACACCAAAATTTATGAGATGGACTGCACGCATATGGAATTTCTGTACAGAATGCCAGTGTACACTTTGATGTGTAATGGATAATGAGGCTGACATCTCAGAAAAAAAACTGAGCACTTCTGAGGAAAGAATCTATAAATATATTGAAAGACATTATTTAGCCTTTTTCTGTTTTTCTCAAAAGCTGGGGCATAAAGAAGTAACAACCTTTTCTCCATATGCTCTCTTCACTAGCATCTAGGAAATTATTCAGTAGCTTATTCAAAATATACTTGATATATCTCAAGATTATTCACAATATATTTAACAGTTATTTAATGAGAACTTTGCTCTAGTTGCTCAGAGCATTTAAAGACAGAAAATATTCTTGTTCTTATAGAACTTATATTTTATTGGAAAGAGATAATCAACAGGATTAATCTGTGTGATGGTTTCATAGATCAATTTGCTATAAAGCTGGGTATTGGTTAAAGAGCTCTAGCGGAAGTGATATTTTATTTGAGACCAAAGTGATGAGATCTGATGCTTATGGAGATCATATATGTCTTTATTTTGGAGTTCATGAAGACACAAATAAAATACTATATTAGCTATCAGCTGATACTTTGGTTTAAATCCTTTATGTAGAGACAATGCTTTATACTAACTGTATCTTTCCTTTTGAGATTACAAGATGGATATTCCTGGCATTAGTTTTTAATTCTAGATGTCAATCATCAAATCTAGTAATGAGATTCATAATTTTTTGTGTGTATTGCTGTTCATCTTACGGTAAAGATATTAGTGTAAGTGTCAAGTTTGACATTTCTTTCTTTCTTATGTGGTTTTCTCTGCAAAGGGTGTATTTCTTATTTCTTATGTTTTCTGTATTGCCTGGAGCACTGTGATACTGTTCAAATGATCATCTATACCCCTTGGTTTTATTCCAACTGTTCCTTATACTGCAACTCAATTTAAACCTGTTAAAATATCAATATTAGGCTGGGCGTGGTGGCGCACGCTTGTAATCCCCGCGCTTGGGAGGTAGAGACAGGAGGATTGTGCAGGTTTGAAACCAGCCTCGCTGGCTTAAGAGATCCTGTTTCCAAATTTAAAAATAATATAAAAATAGGTCTGGGAGTGTAGCCTGGAGGTAGAAGAGTTTCCAGGAACCCCAGTACCACCAATAAATAAATAAATAAATAAACAAATAAATAATCAATTTTATTACTTCCTGTAATCCCCACAGCACATATCTAAGGTTTCTCTTTGTTGTTTGAATGAAACCATCAGATCCTAGTTCCAAGAAACTCCACATGGTTACTTCACATTCCAGCTCTTCATGTCCCTCCATTCTAGAACACTGGAATCAGTTATGATTCTTATATGTGATATGTTCCACCCTTCCACAGGTATTTGCATGTATTATTTTCTGGGATGTTGTTACTTCACATCAAGCATTAAGGGTTCCTTTACAGTTCTCAAATTCTGAATTATTTTCAACATAAAGTATTATACAGAGACTAACTCAATGAATCATTATACATTGATTTTTAGATATTTTATCAAGTTTGTTTGAAAAAGCATTGAATGTATTGTAGAAACATTGCAAGTTCTTTAGCTATTATCTCATTATCTTTGCTCCTAACCCCAAATCAACCACTGTGTAGAATCTGGCACATTCCCACTAATGATTTTATATTAAAACATTCTTGCCTTCTCTATGTAATTATACTCTTGATCTGAATTTGAAAAATGAGAGGTTAGATGGAAGTTTATAGAACAAACAATAATATATTATCGGAATCTATTTGGTTCTTGAATTTTAAGTAGCACATAGAATTTAAACACACACACAAATACATAATACATACATACATATATACATACATATATATAAGTGTACTTGAGTACATCAGTTCCATAAACTGATTTGCAATAGTTTGGGATATCTGAATATCTGTGTGTACTTGTATAATTTTTGTATAGAGTTGATATTCATATAAATTGATTAATATGGTTTATAGAGTTTCTACTATTTTAAGAAAATTATACTTGTAGACTTTTTCCATATTGACCTAGTTTATTCATATATACATATACATATGTGGGTACACACACACACACACACACACACATATATATATATATATATATATATAACATTATGCCATAATTTAGTTGTGTATCTGGTTATTCATTTTTTTCCTTCATTGTAAGTAAGATTTCAGGGAGCATTCTTGTATATTTTATACCTGCCGATATGTGTAACAGTTTTTCTCAGTTTTATACCCCTGAGGACAATTGTGGCTTGGACACTATCATTTTCCATGACAATGCCACATTGCTGTCTATATAATTTTAAGGACTCACCTTCTCCCACTCGTTTCATTTCTCTATTTGCTTCAATAGACTTGGTCAAGTCAACACGCACTTTACATTTTGATTTACATTTCCTTAATCACTATCCAATGACACTGATTATTCTTTATATTTTTATTGGTTAAATTCTTTTTTTTCCCCTGTGGGTCTGGGGATGGAACCCAGGGCGATTTGACCTCTGAGCTATATCCCCTGCCCTTTTTTTTTTTTATTCTGTATTTTGAAACAGGGTCTCACTAAATTGCAGAGGGCATCACTAAGTAGCTGAGGCTGTTCCCCAACCATGATCCTCTGGTCTCATGCTGGGATTACAAGCATGGGCTTCCACCCCTGGTCTTATTGGTTAAATTCTGAGGTACTGCCTCTTCTACTATTTTACCTCAAGTTACATGAGGTCACTTTGCCTTAATCTTACTAAGCTTTAGTAGTGTTTTACACCTAGATATTTAATATTGACGTTCATGTAGTATGTTTCTATAGAAACCACCCAACTTCCTTCATGTGTCCTAGAACTGAATACTTGCCACAGATGGTATGTGCTTTTATTTTTATGATTACTTATTGAAGCTTGCCTCTTCCCCTAGACGTTATGCTCTAGGATCATGTCTGTTTTTACCTATCTTTATGTCCCCTATAGAAGACCTCAGGTTAGGACATCACACATAGCAGAACCTACCTTGTACTTGTTCAGTAAGTGACTATATAAATGAATGAGTAGGTTACTTGTATCATTTTTTAAAAATAATCATGCTTAGATCTTCAGAGTATAAGGAAGATTAAAGGAAACTTTAGATGTAACTGTTCACTTCATATTGGTAACAAATTTATTAAGCCTAACAATCTTTAAAAGTCTGAAAATGATCTCCATTTGAGATTTAAAATTATATTTTCACTGGCTCCTCTCTGCCGATCATAACAACCCTCTTCAAATAGTACATGAAATAAAGAATTGCTTAGGAAAGGAGAGATGTGAATGTTGCCCTTCGTGTTTTGTATTTTAAGTGTCCTTTCATGGTAAAAATGCTGTGGAGCCTTTATGTAAATCTGCATGAATAACAAATGCAATTGTTCTGATCAAGACTACTAAAACGAAGTCTCAATGAATTAATTGTAAACAAAATACAGTTCTTTACAATGCAATGATCTTTATCTGTGTTACAGTTTGATGAACTATAAAGAAAGGAATTTAAATTTAATTTCATTCTATTATAATAACTAAAGTTTTAACAACCCTTTTTCCAATCTGGATTACACAGGAAAAAGAGCACCAAGAATAAAATTTTGATCTTAAAAAAACTCAATTTTTCTAGTAATGATAATGAAGTACAGATGAACTTTGTTTAGGAAAGGGCTCCAACTGAGCCCTCAAACATGGACTTTTACTTGATTCATAAACAACTTACTTAATGATTCTTGAGCGCATGCTAGACATTTGTAAGTAGAGGTAATGATGACTGGTTATCATTGGTTCTCTTTTTTGAAAATGAGATTTAATGTAAAATTAATTAAAAATTTATTTTTGTTAGGTTTGCGCGGTAAAAAGTAGAGAGAGACCAGTGCGTGGAAAGAATTTTAATGTGGTTCTCTCTCGGGGATAGGGGCTGGACAGTCCCTGGAGACCTGCGAACCCCTGCGCAATTGGAGAGGAAAATGCCTCTGTTTTCAAGGTTTAGGTCTTGTGGGTGGAGCTACGCGTGGGAACGCTGCCCCTCTGGCGACATCGCCTGCAGGATGTCCCTTGCCATATCTCCCAGCAGAGTCTCCTCCTCCTTTTCTAGGGTTCTGCCCCTGCAGGGAGGGACCCAACTTGTCAATTTTAATTATAAAATCATAATTATAACAATTCTATTTCCTCTTTATACATTTTTTTAGTGTGAAATAATTTAAATCCCGGCATTGTCCAGGTTAAGGAAGACTTTAATTTGAAACCATGTGATACAGGTACTGTAACAGTCACTCTCAGTTTCTGTTTTTGCTGGTTTCTTTTTGCTTCAAGTTACTTTCCTTTAAATTTAGAATCACCGTATCACCTGTCTTTTCAATATAAACTGCTACTTTTTTCTATAACATTTTTACATATAGAGGAATTTGGCTTCCTGCTATATCCTCCAAAACAATTGAAAGATATTAGAGAATATGCTGTCTCATCTCTTAAAATATTGTTTAAAGTGCTGAGATGAAGTAGATGTTCAAAAGTAGTTGCCTCTGTTGCAGAGGATAGAATCATATTGGAAAGCAAGAGACAGAACTATGGTCTTTTGGTCCTGATGTAAATTTCAGTTAGACATGGAAAGTTGAATCTCCTAGGTGGAATAGGGGAGGAAGAGTCTGGGGAAAGGGTGGAACTTGACATCAGAAAAGAGGTACGCATCCTAAGTCTCGAGTTTTGTTCTCGATGGCATGTTTCTTCTTGGCAGGATATGTGTGGAATGGAGTTTAGCCCTGAGAGAAGGGAATGACAAAAACAAGGCAGGACTGACCCTTGTCACGTGACTTGGGCTACAGCCTCTGTCTCAGCAGGAGAGCTGACAGTGGCACACAGACTTCTGATTATAAAGGACTGCTACTGAGGAGGCAGGGTAACAACAAATGTGGGGCCCAGTAAAGGCTGAATGGGGCAGCAGGGAATCTCCAGACGCTGGGAATCCTGGCCCTCAGGATGAGGAGAGTTTTCCAACACTTACAAGAAATATGACTATGTGGAATATGCATAGTTTTGCCTTCAGGTGCTCTGGATCTAGTAGATTAAGGACACACATATTCACTCTTATCAGGACAACAACAGGCTTAGAAGTATACACATGGAAAGTTGAGCAATATAAAGAGGCACACACAGCCTGAGATCTCAAGAGTATTTTAGATCTGAGTCTAAAAGAAAGACCAGAAATGAGTTAGGCAGAAAATAAAGGAGGGGTGATCATTCTAGGTAGATAGACGAGCTTGAGTGATGTCACAGACGTGTGAATCCACACTGGGTGTTGGAGAACTCTGGTGTATGGAAGGACTTGGATATTATACTGCTAAGCTTTGTTTCTTAACACTTAAAAGCTATTTATTTTTATTTATTTATTTATTTTTGCTCTGATACATGTAATCTTCATTATGCCCAGAGAGGAGAACCAACTGCTGATGAAAACTAGTGAGTTGTGGTGAAACCATAAGGTAATGCCCCATTTTATTTGTTGTTTTAAAATAGAGCCTCTCTAGATTGCTGAAACTGGCCTAGAACCTGTGATCCTCCTGTCTCAGCCTCTCAAATACTGGGATTACAAGTGTGCATCATTGTGCCCAGCTAGAAAGGATTTTAAAATGTGACTGATAAGGCAAAGTGCATTTTAGATTTAACCATAGTGAAGATGAAGAGGTCTGAGTAGGATAATCTGGAGGCAGAGACAAGTCAGAAAGCTATAGAGATAAACTGAGAACAGAGGCTGGCCTGGCCCAGGGCATAATGGGAAAAGAAGAGAGGAAGGGCCATATGTGGAATGGACTTGGGACATAAAGGTATTATTAGCCATATGAGTTTTTGGTTTAATGATGAACTTGAGAGGAAGGAAATAAATAAATGTATCTGAGTGGCACTGAGAAAGTCAGGGCTAAATATACCCTTTCAGGAAATATGCAGATTAATTTTTCTTTTCTTTTTTTGTGGTACTGGGGTTCCTGGAAGCACTTCTACCACTGGGCTATGCTCCCAGACCTATTTTATACTTTTTAATTTGGAAACAGGGTCTCTTAAGCCAGCACGGCTGGCTTCAAAACTGCACAATCCTCCTTTCTCCACCTCCCAAGCGTGGGGATTACAAACGTGTGCCACCATGCCCAGCTTGCAGATTAATTTTAATGACACACAGCCTGTTGTTTAGGATAGGCTGTTCAGCTACAATAAAAACACCTTGTTTCAGTGCATTTATAGCATGTTACTTCTCACTCATAGTACAAGGATTGTGAGGGGTCTGTGTCCCACACAAACACTCAGAGATTCAGGCAGCCAAAGATGCTAGCACATTTACCTGCCTTATATGAGACACATCTCTGCAACCAGGGAGGAAAACTGTCCATGGATGTTTCTGCCTCAGCCAAGAAACATGGATTTCTTTTGCTCTCTTTTCATTGGTCAGAACTATTAACACCTCCTTATCTAATTCTTAATTTATGCAGAGGCCTGATACATGTAATCTTGATTATGCCTAAAAGGAGAGGAGAACCAACAACTGATGAAAACTAGTGAGTTGTAGTGAAGCCATATTGTAATGCTGAGCTGTTATGGTGTGAAGTTCAGTAGCATAAGACTAGCTAAGCTTAGACATAGGGAAATGTCTAGAACTTTGATTGCTCAGTGCAGGCCCTGGGCTAAGTTTGTTTCTAGGGAAAACATGCAGTTATTTAATCTTTGCAACCATCCAATCATATAAAAACTCTTAGTAATTCTTAGAATTTTAAACTTGGAAGAAAAATTTCAAATGCTCATTTAAGACTAAACCCTTTATTTTTCAGATGGAGAAATTGATGTCAAGGAGAGTTAAATGATTAATTTAAGATAATAAATAAATGACTCACAAAGATTAGAATCAAACTTGGAATGGATCCTATATCCAGTTTGTTTTTCCTCTATCATCATACTATTTCTCTGTTCCAGGATTTGGATTCCAAAGATGACACAAAGGCTCAGTGGTGTTTCATTATGCTAGTGAAAATTATTGGTATAAATTTTTTGGTAAAAAGTGAGCAGAAAAATATGCTCAAGTAGTTATATTTTATTTATTATTTTATATTCTCCTATGGTTTCAAGAAGACACAACTGGTTCTGTAGCTTTTATAACCACCCCCCCAAAAACTGCATTGTTTATGTGGCTTATGACCTATGTTCTACCTGTAGTGAAATCTTTACAGTTTGGTGAGATGAGAAAAAGGGGGCAGACTTTCCCTTGTTAATCTCATAGAATGCTTATTGACATACTTTGTCTTTATGATTTGGAGTTATATTTGACACTAGTTGTCATACTAAATTCTTGCTATTACATATATGAACAGAAGAAAAATACAGTATACCTCTATCCAATTCTCATAGCCTACTGCGTTATTCTTCTTAACATAAGAATTGCTATGTTGGGGCACATTACTTTCTGCTTTAAATTTTCAAAACAAACAAGTTTTAATTACTAAAGACCCCCAAGAGGTCAGCTATATTATTAAACCAGCATGTTGGTTGATATAGATATAAAATCACGGATACTGGTAGAGTTAATGCAAAAATATATATATTTTTTGGTGGTACTGGGGTTCCTGGAAGCCCTTCTACCTTCGGGTTACACTCCCAGACCTATTTTTTATATATTTTTTTATTTTGAAACAGGGTCTCTTAAACCCGGGAGGCTGGCTTCGAACCTGCGCGATCTTCCTGTCTCCGCCTCCCAAGTGCAGGGATTACAAGCGTGCACCACCACACCTGGCGCAAAAATCATTTTACAATTTGGTCATAGAATGTAGCAGGTATTCTGACTAAAATCTGTGGCCAAGAATAAGATTTAATTCACCTGTGACTTATAGAACAGATATGCAATAATAAAGAGAGTTAAACTACAAATATAGACAACAAGGGGTTCTTATGAATGATGAAATGCTCTTAGAAAAGCATGACTGAAAGGTAGACTGTATGTGAAGCTCCAGGGAGAAGTATCAAATCTAATAAAATATTTTGTTTTTTGGAAAATCTAATTTCATCAAATTCCTACAAGTCCAACAATATATTTTTATTATTATATATTTGATTACATTATGGATATTTTATTTTGGGGTAGAGTGGAATGATCATGTGATCTTTAATAGTAAAGTAGAAATTATAGAAGTAGGCCTCTTTGTCTTCCCGTAAGGCAAACATTGGTCTTTTGTGCCATTAAGAATATGATAGTGATAAAGTAACCAAAACACATAAAGAGTTTGCAAATTGGAGCAACACAAGTGTGTTTGTTAGGGCTTTCTCAGACAAAAGAAAGTAAAAGAAAAAACATGAATTTATTTGCTTATTATAAGAAGTTGGCTTATCTGATTATGGAGACTGAGGACCTCCCAGATTTTCAGTTGATAAATTGGAGGTCCAAGAGAACCAATGGTACAGTTTCTGTTTGAGTCCAAAGGCCTAAGAAACCAGAGAACTGCTGGTGTAAGCTCCAGTTTGAGACCAAGTTAGAAGACAGCAAATAATGTCCCAGGTTGGAGACAAAGTCAGAGAGAGTGATTTTGCCTTTACTCGGCCTTTTGTTCTATCCAGGCCTTCAACTGAGTGGATGTGTCTCTCTCACAGTGGGGAGGACAATCTGTTTACCTCAAGTCTATGCACACAAACTTGAACTCAAAATAATGTTCAGCCATGCATCTGGGCTCCTCATGGGCCAGGAGGCACATGATGGTCCATTGAAGTTGCCACATAAAGTAACTGTTACGGTAAGTTTGTGATTTTATCTTCTCTTTGGATTTCAGAGTAAGCAATCCAAGTTATTTGTCAGCAGGTAAAGGACTTGAACTAGACAGTAATGTAGCTAGATGATGAGAGGGTACATACAGTTTTAAGTATGGCAGAGCACCTAAGAAGCTCCTGTTTTTATATTAGAAGAAAAGGCTCGGCTGAGCCCTAGGCAAATATGTTCCTAAGACACCTGTCATGGATGATGATTTTTGTCCTGCTTTCTAAGAATCTATGTCCTCATTCCTTTGGGTGTAAATTTGAATTATATACTAAAATTTTGAAATTGAGAGACAGATTTAATAATCATTCCACTTAGTAAGTGCAGCTGGGGCAGGTAATTAAACAGGTTTTCTCTTGCCAGCAGGCCTAAAGCAATGTAGCTCAAAGTCTTGGTCATACCACTGGGCTGAGATAGAAAGCTAATATTAACCAGGCCCATGTCAGCATCTCTATTTTTAGCAAACAGAAGTTATTAAAGGGGCCTAGGCAGGCTGCTAGAGGCCTGCCAAACATTCACTCACAGGAATATTGGATTTATAGGCTGAAAAACGAAAATGGACTAGAATAAAGGAAAAATATTATCATTACTATTGAGGTGGTAGTCATCTAATAAAATATGTTCATTGTGAATCTTTTATATAGAGGTGATATTAATAACTATTCAAACATTAAAGAAATAGCTTCTTAAAAATCATAATTTTCTTATAATTATTAAAATATAGTGTTTATTTATAAATACAAAATATTTATTTAATAAACCTAAAGTAGGTCAATCAGTCATTTAATATATCCTCGGAGTATGTCATGTGTAGACAATTGCACTGGATTCTATAAATTTTTAAATTAGAGTTTCAAATTAATAAATGAAAATATGGTATCATACATACTTATGGGGCATCATGGGATGTTTCAGTACATGTATACATAGTATAATGTTTAAATCAAGGTAAATATATTTATCTCCTAAAGCATTTGTCATTTATTTATGGTGAAAGCATTCTATTTTTTTCAGCTTTTGGAAGTAGTTATTATCTCTATCTAATTATCCTACTGTGTAATAGCATACTAAATTTCCTGCTCCTATCTAACTAACTTTGTATCCATATATCAACCATAGATCAATCTCTCCTCACTTCTCCTTACCCCCAGTCCCCCCAGCCTCCGGTAATCACCGTTTTACTCTGAATATCTATGATATTATCTTGTTTAGTTTCCACATATGAGTGAGATCAGTACTTGTTCTGTGCCTGGAATTAATTCACTTAACATAGTGATCATCCATGTTCATCCATGTTGTTTCAACCAGATTTAATTGTTTCTTAGTTATAATAGCTTTTTGGAGCAGTGTTATCTATAGGGGTTTTTCCTATATATGATTATGTAATCTGCAAACAGTTTCATTGTGATTTTTGCTTTTCCAATTCAAGTGCCATTTTTGTTTTACTCTTGCCTTATTGTTCTCGCTAGGCCTTCCAATACCATATTGAATAAAAATATATCTTTGTCTTGTTCCAGCTTCTAGAAAAACAGCTTTAATTTTTATCCCATTCAGAATTTTTTTATGTCGCTTTATTTTTTCAATATTATAGCAATTTATCAAAAATTAACAATGATAATCTCACATAACAGATTCTTTTGTCTGATATCAAGCTTTTGATCACTTAGAGATAACATTTCAATATTTTTTTCTTGTTTTCTTTCTTACCAGAGGATATTTTTTTCTTTTTTTTTAAGGTGAAAGTACCATACATTTATTTATTTTATTTCAGAAAAAAAATATATCCTAACATGAAATATGAACTCTAAATATCCAAAACTATCTCGAAAAAGAATCATTCAGAATTTTGTTAGGTGTTGATAGCTGGGTAATCTTAGGCTCTACCTCATGTTGACCAAGATCACTTGGTAGTATTCGGATGATGGTAGGTCTGCTCTAGAAAGTGCAAGAAATCTGGTTCTTTGGTGGACAAGCAAACATTTGGGCACAATGAGTCCTTTTTCCTTCTTCATAGTTTCATGGCCTCTTTGTTTAATCTTTTTCATTTGGATAATCAGATTGATCATTCATAGGGTGGGAGCAGGCTTCAAGAAAAAGATACAGCAGCAATTAAGAGACTGCCATCCAGCATTTGGGAGGCCGAGACAGGAGAATCCGGGTTGTGGCCAGCCTCAGCTACTTAGTGAAGCCCTTGGCAACTCAGTGACACCCTGTTTCAAAATTAAAAAATAAAATATAGGGCTGGGGGTGTAGCTCAAAGGTAGAAAGCCCCTGGGTTCCATCTCCATTATATTAAAAATATAAAAAAAGTTACTGCCATTCTCTTAATGCTGAACTTAAAAAAGAACTAGCACAAAACCACTGCACAGTCATATTCTCTTGGTCAAGTATTCACAGATTGTGTGTGTGTGTGTGTGTGTGTGTGTGTGTGTGTGTGTAGTATATACTATTGGTCAAGTATTCATAGATATGTGTGTATATATATATCTGTGTGTATATATATGAGTCCTATATATATCACATATAAATGAGTTCTATATATACACTCAGATCACACACACACATATATGTGTATATATATATATATATATATATATATATATATATATATATATATATGTACTTTCCAAACACTCCAGTAAGAGTGGATGTAAAATACACAATCACCCCACATGTTTAACTATTATTTTCTCAAAAGTCCTAAGGAATTATATGACAAAATATGTATCTTTGAGAACCCTAAATAATATGGGTAATGAACATGTACGAAAAATATATATACACATATATGTGTGTATATATATATATATATATATATACACATACAGATAGATAGGTGATAGATATAGATACATAAAATGATAAGCAAATAAAAGTAGGGTTTATGCATTTTATTTGTTTTGTTCCTCTGAAGAGTCCTAATACTGGTGATCATATTTGTAATCAAATTCAGTAACTAATTTGATAAAAATACTGAGCAAATCTTATAGAGATACATAGTTCAAAATTTTTTCACACATGTTCATTACCCATATTATTTAAGGTTCTCAAAGATACATATTTTGTCATATAATTCCATAGGACTTTTGAGAAAATAATAGTTAAACATGTGGGGTGATTGTGTATTTTACATCCACTCTTACTGGAGTGTTTGGAAAGTACATTAAAAGCAGCGAGGTTTTGGTGTGATAATTTGAGAAGATTATGTCTATTAGGCTTCAATGGCTGGACCCATGGGTCACAGTGTGACAGTGGAATGAATTTCATCTTTGAGAGAAAATGGGAACATTCTAAACCTCTTACCTGGCTATTACTTTATAAAGCACTCTTTAACTATAATATAAATTTATAACAAAACTGTATCAAAATATAGATTAAACTGAGAGAAGGATCATAGGTTTGAGGCAAGCTTCAGCAACTCAGTGAGATTCTGTTTCAAAATTAAAAACAAATAGCCATGCGTGGTGGTGTCCGCTTGTAATCCCCATGCTTGGGAGGTGGAGACAGGAGACAGGAGGATCGCGCGGGTTCAAAGCCAGCCACACCGGCTTAAGAGACCCTGTTTCTAAATCAAAAGGTATAAAATAGATCTGGAACTGTAGTTCGGAGGTTGGAGG
Organism: Muscardinus avellanarius; assembly: GCF_963383645.1. Classification (NCBI taxonomy): domain Eukaryota; kingdom Metazoa; phylum Chordata; class Mammalia; order Rodentia; family Gliridae; genus Muscardinus; species Muscardinus avellanarius. Next base: position 92,584,312 of record NC_137786.1, on the reverse strand, counting down.
GCTCCCAGGAACCCCAGTACCACCAAAAAAATTAATAATAATTAAAAACAAATAAAACAAGGCTGAGAACATAGGTCAGGGGTAGAATCCACCTGGGTTCAATCACCAATACCTTCCATCCACACACAAAGAGATTAAATATATTGGCATTCAATGTGAGCAATACACAGTAGTAACATATTTGCAGATCATCATTTCAAAACCCCATTAGGTGTTCCTGTCAGGGTCAATAGAGCACATTAGAGGCCTGAAGGTTAAATTTAAGTCAGAAAAGATCAAGAGACATAGGGGGAAGAAAAACCCTAAGCTTTAATCGTTAAAAATACTATTAAAGTAAATGCCTTTTTCCTCTGTCATTGTTTTGTGTGATTTTGCATTTGTCTTATGATTATAGGCTAGAGCAGCATACTAAAAATATAACAACTGGAGAAAGCAGCTTTTAAAATATATCTCAAATAACTGCAATTTAGAGAATTATCACCTTTAATGTCTGATGTGAGATACTTAATGTATATTAAACTATATTTGAATACATTTATTTATTGAAAATTCTAGGGGAAACATATATTTCAAAGGATCTGTGCTGTCAAAATTACCAGAGGATGTCCCACAGCCTTGCTTTTGAAAGAAAGAACACTTTCTTCTGTTTTCCATAGGGTGTACTGCTTTGTGCAATTTCATTTTCTTGAATCTGTGCTGTTTCACAACTATTGATGGTCAGATCACTTATGTGCGTGTGAATTTGCCTTGCATTTTCATTGTATTTGTTCATACAATTATTGATGACCGTAAAGTGCAGTTTTTGATTGACAGGTTAAGGCATTTAAAGACATATCTTGACATGGTCTGAGGTTTCTGAAAATGAACATAGATTATGATTAAATTTAAAAATCCATTTAGAATATTAGCCAAAAAATTAAAATTGACTGGGATAGTTTTCAAAGAGATCCTTGTCAGTTCTAAGTGAGATTTTGTCAAATATTTTGTAGTCTTAGTATGTTCTCAAACTCATCCAAGAGGAATTTCTCATTGGACAATACAATGCTGTAAAAGAACTTAGTAAATTATAAAAGACTCTCTACTAAACAAAAACAGAAAAAAGAACCCTTTAGAGGTTCCTTCCATTCTGATTCATGAGCCAGAAAGTGGATCAACATCTAAATGTGCAAGAATAAATGATTTTAATACCGATTTCTGAATCATTTAAGTATATCACCAACAAAATGTTTCATTTTTCTTTGACCTTCTCTGAAACTTATCTCCTGTGTCTCACTTTGTTCCTATTCTGAGTTGTCTTTGTGTGTGTGTGTGTGTGTGTGTGTGTGTGTGTACACCCAGGGGCATTCTAGCTCTGAGCTACACCTTCAGCCCTATTTTATTTCTTATTTTGAAACAAGGTCTTACTAAGTTGTGGAGGGCCTTTACAAGTTGCTAATGCTGGCCACAAACTGTGATCCTCCTACCTTGACCTCCCAAGTACTGGGATTGCAAGTGTGTGCCACCACACTGAGCTCTCCTAGGTTGTTTTGCTCAAATATTTATTTGATTAAAAATTAAATGTTCTCCAATAGATATTGATGATGGGTGCAAAATCTTCTGAATATAGTAAAAAAACATTGAATTGTATACTTTAAAGGGATGGATTTTAACTGTGTATGAATTATATCTTTTTCTTTTTTTTTTTTTTTTTTTTTGCGGGTCTGGGGATGAAACCCAGGAGCATTCGACCTCCGAGCTATACTCCCTGCCCTGTGTTTTTATTCTTTATTTTGAAACAAGGTCTCACTAAGTTATGGAGTGCCTCACTAAGTAGCTGAGGCTATCCGTGAATGGCGATCCTCCGGTCTCAGCCTCCCGAATACTGGGATTACAAGCGTGTGCCACCACACCTGGCTGAATTATATCTTTAAAATATGCAAACTACTTGTAATCCCAGCATTCGGGAGACTGAGACCTGAAGATCATGGTTCGCAGACAGCCTCAGCTACTTAGTGAGGCCCTCTGCAACTCAGTGAGACCCGGTTTCAAAATAAAGAACAAAAAATAGGGCAGGAGGTGTAGCTCAGACATCGAATGCCCCTGGGTTCCACCCCCAGACCCGCAAAAAAATAAAAAATAAAAAATAAAAAATAAAATATGCAAAATATATTATTTAAAAAAATATATATATTCTTGCTTCAGAGAAGATAGTGCTGGTTACTCAAAGATCTTTATGCTTACTTGTCCCAGGGTAGTTTCAATCCTGGTAAATGAGAATTTACTAAAAAACAAAACCAAAAGACACTAATCAAGGAGAATCTCATATAAGTGGGATGGGCACATATTTAGAAATGTACATAGTTAGTAACCACGGTTTTGTGCTTATTATAAAGTGCAGACTTTTATCACTTATGTGAATCTCTTCCAATGGCAAGAGAATGATCTATAAAACACTGGCTACTTATTTTATTGCTTAATGTCAGTAATGAGTATTTGTCATCATGGCGTCCTCCCTGAGTTTCTGGTCTACTGTTTAGTCTTCCTTTCTTCCCCTGTTCAGCACTATGACATTCACATGCTGTACTAATAAACAGCTCCCTTCCATTGCTCTGGTCTCCCGCATCCTTGTACCCCCTAGCAGCAGCTCAGCATGTTTACTGCTTAATCACTTGATGCCCAAGAACACGTGGGCTGTGCTGAATGAGGCTTGTAATCAGATGGTAGAACTCTACTTGATTATCATTCACAACAGTAGCTCAAATCATGATTTTTCTAATTATCTCCCCTGTGGTGGACATTAGCCCCTATTTGGCTTTCAATTATAACATCTACATGTCTTAGTCCCCAAATCATCCTAAGAGATATAGTATCAGGGTAAGTAGGAGAATTTAGTTAGTTAAAGTTCCAGGAAAGAAACCCTCTTGAAGACTTCCATTTTTCTTTATGGTGAGTAAGAACTGGAAGAACAAGGTAAAACAAATAAGTGAGTTTTTCACTTGAAAATTATTTTCAGAAAATTTCCCAAATCATAGCCCAAAGCAAATGTTGTATTAATTTTTCACATGTTTTTCAGAGACGCAAGCATCATTTCTTTCAACTGAAAGTGTCTGAATAAGCTTATTTTCTGCAGTCACTAAGATTACATGTTTTTAAAAGTTGTATTTGCTTAAATGACTGTTTTAGTACATACATCTTTAGAATCTAAATGAGAATAGATTATAATACAATTATGTTTGAAATAATTGGTGTTATTGAAGTCCTGCCAGGAAAATATCAATTAAATATCAGCACATGTGTATTTTATATTTTTATAGTTAATGGCATGCATCTATTTCTACTATTATTTTACCATTTTACTGACAAAATGATGAAGGAGGAAGTGATTTACTGCAAAACGTTGAATTTGGCAAAACCTTAATATTCTTCTCATCCTTTCTGTCCCCAAAGGAGATACTATGGAGTCATTTTGTTTGAGTGTCAAGTTTTATTAATGATCTTAGTCAGAATCATTTATATTTTGCAGTTTCTTTGCACATGTCATTAATAGGGAACTTCTTTCTTGCTTGCATGAATGTTTGATTTCTTTTTCTAGTTAAATAGTGTTCCAAATGCAAAAATCTAATGCTTTGGGTAATCATGTGAATTTATGACCATCTTTAGGATGCTTGGCTTTCAGAAATGGAATTGAATAGATCATATTTCTCTATAAATGTAGGTTTTACGGCTGAGATAGATCTAATATTGATAATCTCTTTATTTAACAGTTTCAAAATGCCATATGTGACTGAAAGCAACAGAATGGAAATAACTATGTTTATAGCAAATAGAACAGGAAATGAAAGCAAGATACGCAGAAAGCTTCTCACTGAAGTGAGCATCGTATTAGTGGTACAATGCCACAACATTAGTAGCAGCAATCAGCAGGTTGAAGGGAATGATTTGAGTGCACTCAGATGTGCGACGGGGAAATTAAAATGGGGGAAAATATGATGACTGTTTTCAGATGCTCATAATCTTCCAGAAGGGAGCATTTGGAGACTAAAGTAAATCTAATTTAAAGTCAGCGAAAATACCTGTTGATTTATCTGAGCAATGTTGTCTGAAACAAAGCATATCACTAGGTCACATTTTCCCAGAATCTGCCATTGTCAGATCTTGCATTATTGCCAAAACGGTGGCTCAAACTAAATTAGAAAATGTCAATTTAGGAGATATCACTTATTCTAAAACAGCTTCTCACGCTGGCTTTTTCTTAGTCTGTATTCACTTATTTCCCCACATGGACTTCTCAGTTGAAATTAATAAAAATGAGAGTACGATGTGGATTGACTCCTCTCTCCCCAACACTCACTCACACGTTGAACATCTAACTTCCCATGGGACTGTATTTGTAGGTCAGGCTGTTAGGGGTGGTTAAGGTTAAATGGGATTGTAAGGTTTGTGCTTTTAATCAGGTAAGCTTGTGACATTATAAGAGCTGGAGGAGACTGGTTTCCCTTTCAACAGTTTTAGGGCCTAAGGAGAAAGCAGAGTCTGCAGATCAGGCGACAGTCCTCTTCGCAGACCTTGCTGACACCTCTGTCTTGATTTTCCAGCCTTCAGAAGAGTGAGAAAATAAATTTCTTTTGCTTAAGTGACCTCGTCTATGGTATTTTGTTATGGCAGCCAGAGCAAACAAAAACCCAAAGCGTACTCACTCCAAACAAACTTTATGCTCAGATGATAGAATAGTTATTTACCATTTCATTTAGTTTCCTCACAGTTTCTCTAACACGTGAATGTTTTAGCAGCTGCAATGGTGACAGATCCACACAGAGCTTTTCTAAAGACGGGATTCAGATAGTATTTCCTCATTCGTCAAAGTTCTTACTACAAGAGAGATAAATACTGTGGTCAAAAACAAACAAGAAACATAAAGCCCTTATTTAAGATCTCTACTACTTAAATTAGAATCCAATCAAGTTACTCACGAAAATATGAGTCACAAAATAGGCAGATACAAAAACATTTAAGGAAATATTAGGCACAAGATATAAAGATGTGAGAAGTCTTATAAATTTCATTCTACAAGAATATAAACTTCTTGTTATCTAAGTTATAACTCATGTCTCCAAATGTCTGTTTTGCTATGGATGGGAAGTGAATGATATCCAAATGCATACATGTATTTCCACGATGAAAGACAGGGATTTTTTAAAATTAGAGTTTGGGAAAATAAAGTTATTACTCCACAAATTTCTTCAAATATACATCTAAAGCTAAGCATATGACTTAGGAGAGGCATAAGTAAGTCTAGAGTTTTATTCTCTGGAATGATTTCTGAAGCAATCATAAAATTAATATTAAGCCAGTTATTACTATTTTAAGCAGTCTTAGATACTATAGGAAATGAACAGGAAAATTATATACAAATTTATGATGCAAAAAGAATCATGTTTTCAAACTATAACATAATAAGAAGAAAGTCATTTTAAAATAAAATCAAAACACTTTTAAGTTTCATCTCATGTATTCTTATATGTAATTATTTTTCATGCATATACATTTTAATCACATACTTTAGGTACCTATTATATATCAGTGTCCTTGTTAGACTTTTGGCATAAAAGAATATAAAGAGCCGGGTGTGGTGGCTCACGCTTATAATCCCCGCTCTTGGGAGGATGAGACAGGAGGATCGCATGGATTCGAAGCCAGCCTCAGCTACTTAGTGAGGCTCTCAGCAACCTATTGAGACTCTGTTTCCCAATAAAATATAAAAAAGGTCTGGGAGTATAGCCTGGAGGTAGAAAGCCTCTGAGTTCCACCCCCAGTACCACCAAAAAAAAAAAAAAGAATATAAAGTGACATTCTTATCCTAAGACTTTATATTAAAAATGGTTGATACCTCTGAAATTCAGTAAATTAGAAATTTAAAATTTGAAGATAGTGGATATTGTTATGAAGAATATGCATACACAGCTTTCAATATTAAGTTTTAAAATATATTGTGTTTAATTAAAATAAAATGCAGATATCTCCTTAAACTGAAAATATAATAAGTAATGAGTTCTAATTCACTACAAATACAAAGAGTGTCCTATGAAGACATTTTTCCTCTCAAATATAGTTCTTTCTTTCTTTGAAGAAACTATAAACTGGTTTAAGAGTGGGACTTTTTCAACGTGACCAGATTTTTCTGTTTCTAGGGACAATGATCTTCTGACAGATTCAAGGTGTGGAACGCTGAGGAGAGCTGGCAAGGATGGAGTGTCCTGACTTTTGTTCTTCTTTCACCACTTCCTCTCCCTCTTTTCTTCCTCCTGTAGATTGGGGAAGATTTACAGGTGTTAGTATTGTTGAAGACTACTTTGTAGTTTTAAACTGTTTATGTTTACCATCCATTTAAACATCAGTGTTTGACTTCTCATTTTTTTTCTCATTTTTCACTTCTATAACCAAAGAGTTTCTCATATTTGATGTTCTGAAAGTACTGGCCTGGTTCAAAGAGAAGAGAAGAGAAGAGACGAGAGAGAGAGAGAGAGAGAGAGAGAGAGAGAGAGAGAGAGAGAGAGAGAGAGAGAGAGAGAGAGAGAGAGAACTGAGGATCCAGGGGATTTCTATCTGAGCACACCCACATTCCCTATTTTATTTTATTATTATTATTGTTTGGAACAAAGTCTTGCTAAGTTACCAAGTTAGGCCTCAAATTTGTAGTGTTTCTGTCACAGCTTCCCAAGTACAGGAATTACAAGCATGCACCAAAGTACTGGTGCAAAAAGTTTTTAACCTATCAATCAATTTCATAATATAATGAAGAGTGTGTCTTTATAAACACATTATGTTGTGACACAATTGTTAACAATATCTAATATTCACTAATTATGTATTGTGACATATCTATACATTATACCAATTATTTTTTATGTAAACAGCTTTCCTGTTATTTTAGCCACATCTTCCCTAACCAAACACTTTGATGATTTGATATACTTTTGCCAAACCAAGACTGTATATCAGTCAGATTCAGTAAATTCAAATTTCAAGACTTTTCAGTATCCATCTAAATATTTTATTACATCATGCTATATACCCCATACTCATTTCTTAGTTTAACATTCGTTCCATAGTTCTTTTGATAGACACAGATAAAATCAGGTGTGATCTGCTCACTCTACACCACTATTTTCCTCTTTTCCTGGCCTGTTTTAGTGATAATTTCTTTTATTGTGTGATGGGGCCATACATTGTTAAAAGGGTACAGGGTAGGCACAGAATATTAGTACATAAGGCCATAATTCCATTAGCAGGAATGCTTTAAAATATTTAACTTACTTACTCCAGGCATTTTGTAACCCTCTAATTGTTTAATAATTTGGTTTATATTTTGTAGACATTGAAACCAGAAAGGACATTACTTTTGTAATGCTAGTACCAAAGAAGTGAGCTTGGGAAATAGATGTTCTGGGTTCTTGCTTTCCTTTGTTACTATCAGTAATGTGTAAGAAAACTCAGTTGTGTCTCTGGTTCCTCATATATAACTGGTGCTTCTGGACCATATTAGACTAGCTTTTTGACTTTTTTCTTCTTCCTGTTTCTTCAAGAGTGTCTCAAATGAACCAAACCTCATAAGTCAGTTTAAGGTTACATCCACTGAGAAGACTCATTCAGCACTCTCTGCGGAAATAATCAGCTGCGGTGCTATTCTTCATTTAGCTCCTCAGTTGATAAAGCATAGTTGTTATTTAAATCCTCGAGAAATTTGGTAGAAATAACATCTTAGATGTCATATGCAAAGTAAAAAGATGCTAGAACTTCAGACCCTCGTTATGGTTTATTTTATGGTTAACTCAAGCGTATTAGACTGTGTTTCTCAAAATGAATTAGAGCACTGATTGCATATTTACTCTTTGACTGGTCTCATGTGAGTTAACTAAAATCTGTGTGAATGCTCACACACTATAGCTTTGTTCTTTAGGTATCCTTTGTTTCATCCTCTTTTCCCTTGCTTATATTAGTGATGGTGATAACTGCTTTTAGAGGAGAAAATTTGTTCATAATTTTTATGAGATAGAACTTTCTTCGCTGTTTTTCCTCTCTTGTATTAGGAAATTACAAAGAATAGAACACAATGAACTATTCTGGTCCCTTTGATATTCAAACTTCAGAATTTTCACAACAGGAAAATTATTTTGTGTGTATATTTTCATGTTATGGCATAATCAATGCATCCCAGTAAAAAAAGAAATATAAAACATGAACATTATAATATTCAACTAACTTTCCTATTGTGGTAAAAACCAAGCCTTCAATAATTATTTCCTTTGTGAAAGAGAAAGAAGAGAGACCCAAGCATTACTACTATTGAATTATAAAACAACAAACTATCTCTTTCTCTGTGGCTTTCATCCATATAATTTACAGTGCAAATGGAATTTTGGGCACATAAATGCTTCTATATTGAGAACAGTGTGGAAAATAGAATGCCTAGTTCCAATTTTCTTGCCAAACAAAGAAAACAAAATCCTTCCTCATCTTCTGTATTATGTGAGTGCCAATAACGCCTCTTTGATGGTAGCTTTGTGTTGTATTGTGTTTTTGCTTTTAATTAAGATATATTGGGTAAAATAGTGCTTCATTGTATTGTGCAAAATACTGAAGCACAGGCTAATTACAGCCTTCAATAGGATTCAGTACAGACCTCATGTTACTGTCTCATGCCCATTTTTTAGTTCAGCAAAGTGTTTTGATGTTATATTTTCTCCTGGGTTTTCTTTTTAGCTTCTTTTCATTCAAATGAAAAGCAGTGACCCCTACCTAAAATGTTAATTAAATGGCTACCTCACTTGGTATAAGTTTTTATTTTAAAATATTCTTAGTTTTGGATGCAAAAATCCACTTTTGCCCCAGATGGCCCTTTTCACAACACGTGTTTTTAGAGGGCATAATTTCCACAGAAAACGGAATTCGAAATTAGTGGAAAAGCAGGTTGCGAGCCATACAAATATGGAAGAAATGTCACCCTCATCTTTATTTAAACCTGATTAACCTTTTTAATTTAGTCATTAAGTTTTATTGAAAATGAACCAAAAACAGTCATTAGTTGTGGAAAGAGAACAAAATAAATCTAGACATTCAATTAAAAGGGCAAAATCTCTAGAATGTCTTTTTAAAAATAAAATGGTAGGTTGCTCATTGCAAACTGATAATAAGAGAGAGAAGATTGTCTTTATTAAAATTGCAGTTTACCAAGATGACTACCTATCTCAGGAATTGCAAACGTGATAAATCTCAAATAATGCATAGTAAACGTATCTTTTCAAGAAACTTGTTCGATACTTCTTAGTTGACTTAAAAACACATATATGTAGCATTACATTGAAGTTTTCTTTCTTTCTTTTTTTTTTTTTTGGTGGTACTAGAGGTGGAACCCAGAGGCTTCCTCCGGGTTATACTCCTAGACCTATTTTATATTTTATTTGGAAACAGGGCTTCACTAAGTTGTTGAGAGCCTCACTAAGTAGCTGAGGCTGGCTTCGAACCTGTGTGATCCTCCTGTCTCAGACTCCCAAGTGCGGGGATTACAATCGTGCGCCACCACACCCAGCTTGAAGTTTTCTTGATTGATGAGTATGAGATATTGTGGTGCGGTGGGGGTATGAAGAGTGTTACTAATAAATTTATCTCCTTTATATGATTTTTAAAGATCTTTATCTACTTATCTATCTCATAAAAAGAATGCAGCAGTAAAGATATCTATTAAACCAAAAGATTTTAATATACATTATATTAAGTAGCTATGAAATTTCTATTTTATATTCTTTCTCTGACCCTATTGTTTCTAGATGCCTGCAGTTTTCTTTTGTCATGAATTTTCTGCAAACATTATTAGTGTTCATACAAGTATCTAATCTTTTGTTGAACTGCTTTGGTTTAAAATGATAATTGTAATTATTGTAATTGTCATTTTCTTTCTGCATGCTAAATACCATGAGTCTATCAAATCATTGCCTGAAAATGTATTATGTATAATAATATATTTGAAAGGTGGTGGGATAACGGTACTAACAGAGATGTGCAAATACTTGTAGCTGGAGTGCTTACCACATATACTTACTTGGCTTACTTCATTAAACTCTGTGATATCACATGTATACAAGTGGAGTTTTATTCTGTCCCAGAATGATACTAAGGGCTTTTCATATAACATTCACCCCCTCTCTAGTCCTCTAGGAAGCATGGCTCATTGTCACTACCATTTTAATGATAAGGACACTGAAGCTTTGAAACCCATGCAGCTCGAATCCAGAGCCTGCTGTCTCAGCCAGTATATAATGATGCCTTCTTTTTTGGATAATGTTTTACTTAAGAGAATGAGAGTCTGCTTTTATAGCTCTCTCCACTGAGATTCCTGCAGTGTCAACAGTGATGCAGGAAACTGCTCATATATCACTCAACCAGTCAGCAGGGAAACACAGTGTTGCATTGGAGTTTTGAATATACACAAGGCATCTGTGATGGTCCTTGCATAGAGATCAATTTTCAATCTGATGTAGATCAAATACAAGGATAGCTTTTCTCTTTACTCACAGTAAAGGACTATGCCCTCAATAAGTCCTTCTAAGCCCTGTCCAATCTGGTTTCCTATTTCTTCTTTGACATCTCTTCCTTGTCTTCCTTTCTTTTCCTCAGCCAGCCATAGCCACTTTGCCATGCTGTTTCCCTAGAATAAGCCAGGGACACTCAGATTTTTACTTTACTTTGTGGAATGCCTTGCCATGGCTATTTGCAAGGCTAGTTCTTTGATATTTTTCATTTCCTTGCTAAATATTACCTTCTCATTTAAGCCTATTTACTACTCAAATTAGTAATACTGTTTCCTGGAACTCACTCTGACAATTCTGATGACCTTTCTCCTGTAGAATTTTCCTTCCTCCAAAACATTTAGATTTACTTATTTATCATATCTTTCCCCTAACTTTGGGATACTTTTTGTTCACTGATATACCCCAAATTTCTTAAAACAGTGCCCAACAGATGGTAGTCAGTCAATAAATGTTTGAATGAAAGAAGAGAGACAACATCAGTGTTTTAATAGTAATAAAGCTAAAGTTATAATATGAATTTTTGAATATGAATCCAGAGGAATTCAGTCTTTGAGGAATAATCAGATCTATCTAACATTATAAGAGAGGAGGATGAAGAATTAACAAGATTTTGAGATAGGCAAGGAAAGGGGAGAATGGGAAAATGCAGAGAGAGGAGCAAAGCAGATAACTGACAAGCCATCAGAGATGTTGTGGGTACAGAGCCCTGGAAATGAGATAGAACCAGATTTGGAGAGGGAGAAACATACATCTCTGGAGTTCATTTACTCAATACTTGTTTATGTGGTATGTGGTTTCAGGGATCCCATAGGACATTGTCTTTGGCAGATATTAATCTCAGTTCTTGTTTGGATTTTTCAGTGTTGTCTTCTTCCTCTGCCCTTGTCTGAGGCATCTTTGAATCCTACTTTTATTCAGATACTCAGTTATTAAATATTTCATCTTATTTTCAGAACTTATTCTTTTGTACAAGTTTTACAATTTGTATAAATTTGTATTTATACACAAATAATAAAACTATTCAAAACAAACAAAAATGACATTCAGATGGGATTTCTATGGTGTGTGTGTGTGTGTGTGTGTGTGTGTGTGTGTGTGTGTGTGTGCGTGTGTTGGGAGGGTGCTTGGAGGGGAGGGAATGGAAGAGGAATGGGGAGAAGCACATGACAGATGCATGATTTTAGTGAACTCTGTGGTTCTTGGGTGATGTGATGCCTCAGGCATATTTGTTATAGTATTATGCCTTATAATGCACACATATTTGTTAGTCAGCTTTGCACTGCTGTGAGAAAATAAAAACTTAAAGAGGAAGGATACTGGGCATAATTGTGCATGCCTGTAATCTCACTACTTGGAAAGCTGGGACTGTTAGATTGCAGGTTCAAATGTACTCTAACTCAGGGAGATACTATTTAAAAGTAAGAAATAAAAGGAGCTGGGAGTTGTTTGTTTTGCTAGTGTAGAGTCTTTTGACCTCTTTGTATATTCTAGATATTAGCCCTCTATCTGAGTGATGGTTGGTAAAGATCTTCTTTCATTCTGTAGGTTTCCTCTTTAGGTTCTTGATGATTTCCTTTGATGAGAAGAAACTTTTAAGTTTGATGCCATCCCACTTGTTAATTCTTGATTTAATTTTCTGAGCTTTGGAGGTCTTGTTGAGAAACTCACTGCCTGTGCCTATATGTTGTAGTGTTGAGCCTATGCCCTCCTCTAATAACTTCACAGTCTCTGGTCTAATTTCTAAATCTTTGATCCATCTCGAGTTGATTCCTGTGCATGGTGAGAGGTAAGGATTTAGTTCCATCTTTCTACAAATGGATAACCAGTTCTCCCAGCACCATTTGCTGAAAAGACTGTCTTTACACCAGCATACAAGCTTGTCAAATATTAATTGACTAGAGGTGTGTGGGTTTCTTTCTATATCTTCTATTCTGTTCCACTGGTTAGTATGCCTGCTGTTGTGCCAATACCATGCTGTTTTTACTACTATTGATTTATAGTATAATTTGAAGTCCGGGCCAATCAAGAAATGAGCAGCTGAACTGAATAGACATTTCACAAAAGAAGAGATACAAATGATCAATAGATACATGAAAAGATGTTCTACATCATTAGCCATCAGGGAGATGCAAATCAAAACTCTGCTGAGATTCCATCTAACCCCAATCAGAGTGGCAAGCATAAAGAAGTCAAATAACAACAAATGCTGGCAAGGATGTGGGGAAAGAGGAATTTTTACACTGTTGTTGGGAATACAAACTAGTTCAGCTACTATGGAGATTCCTTAGAAAACTGGGAATAGATCCACCATATGATCCCACTCCTGGGTATTTTTCCAAAGGGGCGAAATCAGAGAATTACAGTAACATATGCATTCTTATGTTCATAGCATCACAATTCCTAGTAGCCAAAATATGGAACTAACCTAAGTCTCCATCAACAAATGAATGGATTGGAAAATTATGGGAAATACCACAATGGAATTCTATTCAGCTATAAAGAAGAGCAAAGTCATGACATTTGCAAGAAGATGGAAAGATCTGGAGAACATTAAGTGAGGTCAGCCAAGCACAGAAAGAGAAGGGACACATGTTTTCTCTAAATTTTCTAAACTAGGGAGCATTGGGGATACCAAGAGGACTCTAGATAATGAAGATATCTGGAGATATCATCCAAAAAATGTAGGGGAAATAGCAAAACTAGAATGGAAGAATAGGAGAGGAAGAAGGCTGAGGTTGAATCATGGAGGAAGTACATCCGAATATGTGTAAAAGTATGAATATAGCATGATTAACCTGGACACTCATTGTTGGGAAGGGGGAAGGGAAATGGGGGGGCACCAAGCACAGTTTAAATGTATATCATTTTCAATTTAAAAAATCCTCTTATAGCCAGGTGTGCTGGCGCACGTTTGTAATCCCCACGTTTGGGAGGCGGAGACAGGAGGATCGTGCAGGTTCGAAGCCAGCCGCATTGGCTTAAGAGACCCTGTTTCCAAATAAAAAAGTATAAAAATAGGTCTGGGTGTGTAGCCCTGAAGTAGAAGGGTTTCCAGGAACCCCAGTACCACCACCACCAAAAAAAAAAAAAATCCCCTTATAATCAGTAATTTCGCCTCCACTCTTGATTCAACACATTCATTGGCAGGCATCCGCTTTCAATATAATGGATTTGTCTCCTTCCTCTAAAATTTTTTATAAATAAAATAATAATAATATAACAGGTTATTTTTGTGTCCAAAACATTTTACTAAACATGATGTTTTTGAGAAAAAAAAAAGGAGCTGGGTTGTATAGCAAACAACAATTAACTTAATATCCTTAAAGTTTTGTTTCGTCACTCTTTTAGGAAGTTAACTTGTAAAGCGAATCACTGGAAACAAAACAGTACTAGGATGAAATAAGATCGAGGAAAGACCATCACTTCTAATTGCCAGCAGCGGTAATTGTGTAACTGCAAAAGAAAATGTCTATAAATAAACCCATTTTCGGTGTAAAACAAGAATTCACTCTGTAATGTATTAGACTGAAGTTGGAGGAAAACATTTTGTTGCATTAGAATTTAGTTAGTGCTTTGTTCTTCAGAAATCAGGGTCTATTTGTGCGAACACTTTTCATGAATGTTAAAGATAGCTCTCCTGGGTCCCTTTTTAGGTTGGATTTTTGTGATTGCTTGCATGTTACATCCTTAATTCACTTTGTTTTCCTCTTTAACCATTGACAGCATTATTCTCCATGTGGCAAGATGATTTCAGTCTAAGTTAAAAGAATGGAGGAGAAAAAAAGGCCTTCGTAAAGTCCACACTGTCCTGCCAGCTCTGCCTGCCTAAGCTGGCCTGACTCTTCCTCCAACTACAATCCAAACACTTTGAGGGCTGGGTGGAATTAAATATATCAAAAATGGTCCTTGAAATTGGTAAGTAAACCATAAATAAACTTGTTTCTTTCCTAGATTTACCCACCTTGATCATGATAACATGTGTCGAAGTATTTGCAGTTTTTTCTTAACTCTAGACTTTATGAAAACATCAAAGGCTGAACTGACATTAACCAAAACCTACTCTACTAGAGGAGACCCACGTGAATTACATGATGTATTATATCTATTGATTTCTGTATACTCTTAATACACGTGTATTAATTAATTAATTAATTAATACATGTGTATGGAGAAAAGACTTGGTGGCAGATTCAAAATACAATAAACTTTGCCCTGCATCACAGGGTGGATATGTGGGGCAGCAGGTTCTGACTTGGGTAATTGTAGGTATAATATGATTTTTCCATATTGCTCCAGAGCCTCTAAGCCTGATTCTTTTGCCTTTCCAGAGATTTATGTATTACTTACCATCCTTGTCATGAAAAATTTGTCTTTTTACTTAAGGCTAGCCACAGAGACTTTACAAATGAATAGCAATGGCAAGCACTTTGTGTATAGAATCTCTGTGTTGGGGGTATTATGTAGCAAGTCAATGGGTATTCTGCCGCCAAGGCACACACCAGCCCCGTTTTATTTTTAATTCTGAAGCAGAGTCACACCAAATTTCAAAGACTTTGCTAAGTTGCTGAAGCTGGCTTCAAACCGGCAATCCTCCTGTCTATCTCTCAAGTACTGGCATTACAGGAATGTGCCACCACTCCCTGCATGTATAGAATATATTTTAACATATTTATTATTTGATTGATCAACAAATTTAATTAGTTTTAATGTATGCCTTTACTTTTAAAAATGTGTACTGGAAGCTTGGGATCATCATCTCTCCATATCCTGTTGTAGATATACTAACTGACAAAACCTTAATTATTTATTGCATTTTAAAGAAATTCTATTGGAATAAAATATGCTATATGTAACTTGAAGTATGCTTTGTATTTTAGATATTTGACATTCAAAGTCATATGGCCGAATACGTTAAGGGCAGGCAGGGGAGTCTCCTTCAAGTTCCCATGAAATTGTCATTTGCTGTGTTCTGCTATGCTTGATCTGTGTGCTATGTTTTATACTACAGATATCAATATTACCTTCAGCTCAGTGATGGGAGAAAGGGTTAAACTTCATCTTGCAAATTGAGTTGCTTTCTTCTTGGCATCTGAAAATGGCACCTGCTGCAGGCTAAATAACAAACATGTAAGTCAAGAACTTTCCGTTCAATACCATTAAATATTTTCTTTGTGTCATTCATTCACTTCTCTCAATGCAGCCAGCTCAATTCCTATTTAATGATTTCAGCCTATTATTTTGTAGGTTACCTAATTGATTTTGTGGAGAAATATTTCATTCACATATACTACAAAATATGCTTTGAATTAAATGATTATTCAGTCTTTCTCTTTAATTTGTAAGAATCAGCAATCTTTTAATATATGACATGATATATAACATTAAATGTATATATGTATTAATATATAGCAGAGCTAAAGATAGCTGCATCTGCTAGAGAAATTATTGTAATATGTATTGCAAAAACTCTATTGCAATTCATATCCTATCAGTAGACTGAGTAAAGAAGATCATCCTAACTGAAGTAGAAGAGCTTCATTTATTTCACTGAGGCTTAGATAGAACAAAAAAGTGGAGGAAAGGTGATTTATCTCTCCATTCTTGAGCTGGGATATTTATCTTCTCTTGCTCTTCTTCTAATTCTATGGTCTTCAAACTATTGACTAGCACTAGCTCTCTCCTACAAATTTCTCATTCTCTGATTTTTAGCTTCCGGTTGGAAATGATCTCAGCTGTCTGATTTCAGGCCTTGGAATTTAGATTGAATTGCACCACTAGTTTTTCTGGTTCTCCAGTGTGGCCATAGCAAATAGTAGTGCTTTTCAGCCTCCATATCTGTGTGAGCTAATTCCAATAACACAATATCTATCTATCACCACTATCATATTGCATCTGTTTCTTTTGGAGAACCCTGAGTAATATGCCTACCTAAAAATGATTATTACTTGTATCCTCTAGTTGAAGCACAGTGCTAGATAGTAGGGCCCCAAACAGTCTCCCCAAGATGCATATTATAGAACTATTTTCAGGCTCATGATCTAGATCTTAAGAAATATTGGAGAAAACCAATAAGTAGGAAAGAATCCCATGGAAAGAGATCATAGAAAGTCTTTAAAGATCAAGTTAGTCTTAAGTGGTGTGAAAAAAAAGCCATATTCTAACTAAGCATGTAGAAGGTTGAGGGGCATTTTAAAAATATAAAGTGTGAGAAAATATTAATATCAGAACACACAAAAATATTTTCAAAAATAGCACTAGCAGTTTCCCTTGAATATACTGTTTGATTGAGATATGGTAGGAAGTGGGTAATTGTAGACCATTGTGAAGAATTTGGATTTAGTCTTGCAGGTAAATAGGATTATTCAGTATTTTGATTTCGTAAAATAATATTTTCTTTTTCTTTTTTCTTTTTTTGGTGTTGCGGGGTTCCAGGAAGCCCTTCTACCTCCGGGCTATACTCCCAGACCTATTTTTATATTTTTATTTGGAAACAGGGTCTCTTAAGCCAGTGAGGCTGGCTTTGAACCTGCGTGATCCTCCTGTCTCCGCCTCCCAAGCACGGGTATTACAAGCTTGCACCACCACACCTGGCTTATATTTTCTTAATCATGAACTTCTTAATCGAATACATTGCTAATATGATCGGAATTTTTAAAAGATTTATATTGTTTGCCTTTATATTGTTTTGATCGATTATAATTCACTAAATTTTTACAGAAAATTATCTCAATATTTTATACTATTTATTCTTTGCCAACCTGTAGACTTAGTAGAAATTACAATTCATTTAGTAAAAGACAGAGAGAAAATGAGTGTTCCTTTTCTACATAGTAAAAGAATGACAAATTCAAGTTAGCAAACATGACCTTACAATTGTTGGGATTATATTATTTAATATATTAAGTTTCACTTCAATAAGATTTTTTTTTCTCAGAGACTGAATGCTTCTTTTGATGGCATAAGGAAGGGAAACACAAGCAGGCAGAAGGATAGGGTTTGATCTTTGGCTCTTCTAATCTAGTTGTGACCACTCATCAGAATTTCATGTGCAGTCTCCAAAGTCATTTGGAGTTCACTAAATCAAATTACATCTCATATTACCCCTTTGCCTAGGGTAACATGTTGTTTTCTCTGAAAAATGCATGATCAAATTTCCCATTGTCATACCTGTCTAGAGATATATCCAATTCTGTTATCAATTGGTATGAATTAAAATAATAAATGGTGAATTCTTCTTAATGATCTTGGGATAATGTTGGTTTTAGGCAGAATTTGTCTTCTTTTTAATCCAGATGTCAAATAAACTATATAATTCCTGTAATATTTAGTAAATCAAAATACTCTTTTCTCTTTTAAAAGCCATAGTCTGAAGAATTATTTTACCCTGAAAGCTGCAATAATATCCTAAACCATTTTACTCCAATTCCATAAAAATGTAGTAATTCTTAGAGTTTAAGACTTTTTTGTCAATTGAACTTATCTTTAACCAGAAAATGATCAGTCAGCATTGTTTGGAGAATTTTAGTACACTAACTTAATAAAATAAAAAATATGTCTAGCACCTTTCTTGATTACTATGTGAAAATTTAATTTAAAAATGTATAAAATAGTTTTGTTTCATTTAATGTTTACTTTGATTGAAGCATGCTTGAAAAGAAAACCTTGGATACTTCCTATACTTTTTATCTCATATCCAACAACTTCTAGCTACTATTTTGATTCGTTTGACCCAGAAAAATTACAATATTTATTACTTTTAGTGTTGTATTAATAATCATAAAATATTCCTATCTTGAATTTCTATTGGCAAATAATATTTACCTGTAATTAGTTGATATTTACTACCATTATTTATGAAATGATATAGATAGAAAAATACATATCTAATAAAATACAAGGTAATCTTAAAATGTCTCTTGGTGATTATAAAAATAACCAATAGATAATAATAAGAAAAAATAATGCGTTGTCATGCTTTAAAAATTTACTATATTGTAGACACTGTCTCAAGCACTTTGTAAATACTGTCTCATTTGATCTTCAAACGACCTTAGGGTAGGTACTATATTGTTCCCACTTAAATGTGTTGTTACTTACTCATGGATGATTGTGAATGATAGAATGTAGAGATAATTTCAAACTCTGTTCCCAAACTGATGTTACCAATTAGTAAAGTTAACTTTTTAATTAGAAAATTAAGTTATATCATTACCTAATAAAATAGACAACTAATCATCCAATTATTAGGCTTAAATTTCAAATTGATTTCTAAGAAAAAAAATTATAATCTTCTACTATTTCGCTTACAATCTTTGGTAACAAAAACTCCCTCATTCTCTGACAGAAAGGAGGAATGTTCATCTGGTGGTCCTGCAGAATTTGTAGGTTTTTAAGTGGGAGATCTCTGACCTTGACTAAAAGTTCATTAAGGTCACTGATAACAAATGAGCCTGTCACACTGAGATTGAGGGAGTGGAAGTGTATGTCTGGGAGAACCTGGGATAGCCAGAGACCGCAAATAACAAGCTTAGGAACAGAGTCATTCCTGTTTTGATCCCTTTTCCTTGCTCCTCAAAAGTACTATATGTGTTGGTGATGGTGCCCTTTGCCTTTAAGCTTGAAAAAATAAGAGAAAACAGGTATTTATTACTTATTGTCATTATAAACTTCAGATCTACCCTCTGTCCAAACCTAACCAGCGTCACTATTCATTGCAAAAGTCTTCACTTTTTAACATGATTTTTCATTAAATAATGGGAATCAACTCACTAATAAAATTTATCATAACTTTTTTATGTGTATAGTGTCCTTGAAAACTATTTGGGGGTTTCAGGAAAAAAATTGCATAATAAAAACACTGATTATAGCCTGGCGAGGTGGCGCATGCTTGTAATCCCTGTGCTTGGAGGCAGACAGGAGGATTGCGCAGGTTTGAAGCCAGCCACACTGGCTTAAGAGACCCTGTTTCCAAATAAAAATATAAAATAGGTCTGGGAGTTTAGCTCGGAGGTAGAAGGGCTTCCAGGAACCCCAGTACCACCACAAAAAAAAAAAGAACACTGATTATGGAGATATTTTATAAAACACGGAGAGAAGACCTCAAAAACAAGTGTTTATAATAAATTAAAAACTGTTTACCATGGAGAAAAGGATAATAAAACTAGACTGATTTAGATATTAAATATGAAAAGAAATTATGATGAACCATTTACTTCTAAGCTAGTCTGAAAGTATGTATTGCTTTTGCATCATTTGGTATTAAATACTAGAGAATACTAAAGAAATAATTTAGGAATGAAATTAGTATTGATAAATTTAATAGAGGCTTACAACTTTCCATGCAGTATTTTAAGATATTTAAATTGGAGAGGGAAAAGATATTATAAAACATTGAAAAAAGAAATCAACAAAGACCTTAGAAGATGGAAAGATGTTCCATGTTCATGGATAGGCAGAATAAATATCAAAATGGCCATACTTTCAAAAGTGATCTAAAGATTCAACACAATACCCATTAAATTATCAAGGTAATTCCACCCAGACATAGAAATTATTTGTCTTTAAATTCATTTGGAACAACAAAAGTCACCAAATAGTCAAAGTAGTTTTCAGCAACAAGAACCATTCCAGAGGCATCAAAATACCTCACTTCAGCAGGGCATGGTGGCACAGGCTTGTAATCCCTGCACTTGGGAAGCAGAGACAGGAGGATTGTGCTGGTTTGAAGCCAGCCTTCAAACCAGGGTTTCCAGGAACCCCAGTACTACCAAAAAAAAAAAAAAAAAAGAAAGAAAGAAAAAAGAAAAAAGAAAATAAATAAAGAAAAAAAAACTCACTTCAAACAATACTATAAAGCCATGGTATAGGCACAATAACACACATAGAAAAATGTTTCAGAACAGAGGATTCAGAAACAAATCCATACACTTAGAGTCAGTTGATTTTTGACAAAGGGAACAAAAACACACAGTGTAAAAATGATAGCCTCTTCAACAAATGGTGTTGGCAAAACTGTTTAAACATATGCAGAAAAATGGACATAAATACCACTTTCTGAACCTGCACAATAGTCAATTCAAGATAGATCAAATACGTGGGATTGCACTAAACTGAAGGGCTTCTGTACATCAAAGGAAACTATGAAGAACTTCAACAGAGAGCTAACAGAATGGGAGAAGATTTTTGCCAACTCTCCAATAGAAGCACTAATGTATATATAGAATATACAGAAAACTCAAGAAAATCAATGCTAAGAAAAGAAATAACCCAATCTAAAAAGGCACAAGTGAACTAGGCATACATTTTAAAAAGAGAAGAAATGCAAATGGCCAATAAATGTATAAAAAATGTTCAACATCATTAGCAATTAAAGAGATGCAAGTCAAAACTACCCTGAGATTTCACCTAACTCCAACTAGAATGACAATAATTCAAAACACAACAACAAATGCTGGCAAGGATACGGAGAAGTGGAAACTCTAAAACGTTGTTGGTGGGATTGGAAATTAGTGCAAACACTTTGGAAAACAGTATGGATGATCCTCAGAAAATTGGGAATAACCTTCCCTATGATCCAGCAATACCACTTCTGAGTATCTACCCCAAATAAAGAAAACTAAACCGACAAATGTACTTATAGAATATAATCATTTAAAATACATTGAACTTGAGGAGACTTGAAGATAAAAAATAAAATATTTTTGCTATTAACCAAAATATATCAGAAAGTATAATTGAAAGAAATAGGAAAGGGGAAAGTCTTCTTGTAAAAAATTCTATTTAGTGAATGATTTGAAATAATGTAAACTCAGGGAAAGAAAATGAAACCATTATTACCTGCAACAAAATGTAAAGGGCTCCACATCACAGAGCTGGAGTGAATGGACCCTCTGTCTCAGTAGCTACCTAGAATGCTCCTAGGTCACCATGTTCAGCCTTCGTACCTCATTATCTAAAAGCTGTGTGCACATAGAAGGACTTCCGAGGGGAGCAATGAATAAGATTATGGGAAAGAGGATGGAAAGACCTATTTAAAGCAAGATTAAAAGTGTCAAACATTTTGGCAAGTTTTAAAGAACAACAAAGTAAGGGAATGAAAATGGCCTACAAATAAATAGTAAGTGGATATAGTAATTACTGAACACATTTGAAGGTGATATTGGGATGAAGTTAAATTTCATATTAAAAATTGTGTGTGGGAAAATCCTTTTTTGGGCGGGGGTACTGGGTGCTGGGGATGGAGACCAGGGGCATTCTACCTCTGAGCTATACCCCTGACCCTATATTTTTATTCTTTATTTTGAAACAAGGTCTCACTAAGTTTCAAAGGGCCTCACTAAGTAGCTGAAGCTGTCCACGAACCACAATACTCATCTCAGCCTCTCAAATGGTGAGATTACAAGCATGCGCCACCACGTCCAGTGAAAGATCCTTTTGTGGTAAAGAATAACAGGGAAAAACTGTAATATCAGGAGAAAAACTACATTATATTTGTAGTCCTCATGAATTCACATTCTAGTAGAAAATTGGGGATTAGCATTAGATTTTTCTAAGAGAGGACTAGACTATTGAGTCAATCATGGATAATAGACATAAGAAATATAATATAACCAATCTAATTGTTTTATTTTTGAAAAATATTCCTAAATTGAAGCTTCTCACTCTTTAACAAAAATATTAGATCTAGAAAAAGAATTTATCAAGGTTGTGGAAGGAATGAATAGTCTTAATATTTTTAGCTTTCTATACAAAAATAACTTATTTGAAATATAGTAGAAAATATCTCCAAGCATGAAATTATCATTTTTAATTTTGGATAAAGTGCTATAATACTAGATGTCAACCACTAAGCCAAGCATGGGAAGGAGGGATGGGGAGAGAATGGGGTGGGGTTCGGGTGGGGGCTGACTGGGCAATGTGTGCATGTATGTCTACAAAAGTTTTTGTATCCCACTTTGATGTTTGAATACAGTGCACCAATAAAAAAAAGATATTTAGAAAGAAGCTAAACACATGATATAACCAACTGCTACAGACTAATTAAGAATATATAAAGATATCTAAGTATAAAATAATATGGATAAGGCTAATCTCTTACAAATATTCTTCTGTAAATTATCTACATATTTACTTTATAACCAATATCTAAATTGTTCTGGAATCTTACTGTTCTTAAACTTTTCTTGGGAGTAAAAAACAAAGAAGGTAATTTTGAAAAAAAACATAAGTGAAAGACATCTACCAGAACTCAAAATTAATTTCCAGCTTTATTAATTAAGCTGCTGTATGCTTACAGGTACAGAGATTAATACATAGATCAATAAAATAATACAGAAGGAATTTGCACATATATTGAAGTAATATATGATAGTGATACCATTTCAAATAAATTTTTAAGACGATGGTCTTGTTAATAAGTGGAAATAAAAAAGCAATTATCTAGATAAAAATATACCAAAACAAAAAGATAAATGTCTAATGGTGAAACAAACTTCAAAATCAAGCCCATAAAACTTGGAAAAATATAATATCTGTAAGATTTTAGTTTAGGAGTAGACTTAAAAAAAACAAAATCTCAAACATAAGAAACATTTATTGATAATAAATACTTTGTGTTAAAAGCCATTATAAACAAAGTGTGAAAACAAGCTTCACACTAGAAAAAGATATTTTCAGGACGTATAATGATCATCTGTGTGAAAAATATATGAATTTTTACAAATCATTAAAAGAAAAAATAGAAAAGGATCTGATAGAAAACCAAACCAACCAAAAACAAAGGGCAAGAGATGTGAATAGAGTATTAGCATAAGAGGAACCAGAAAGGCCAATAAAACATGCATATACATTAGTATTCATTAAAATCCAAATTATTGCCACAATAAAATGATATTTTATTATATCAGAATGGAAATTAAAATTTTGGTAAGAGTAATTGTGGTGAGAAACAGTTTTCATGCATTAGAAAGAGCAGTAAAGGAAGAAATAGATGACAGTTTTGATAATTCAAGTGAAGATTATTATTAACATAATATACAACCTAGAAATAGTCTTTAGAGAGACTTATGCAAGTGCTCTAGAAGGTATAAATAAGAAATTCTACTACAATTGCCAAACTATGAAACCAGCCAAGATGTTCATCAATGGATGAATGAATACAAAACTATGTAATATGTACACAATGGAATTTTGCTCAGTCATAAAATCATATAATTTGTGAGGAAATAGATGGAACTGGAGAACATTATGCGAAGTAAGATTATTCAATCACAAAGAGGAAAAATTAGGATGTTTTCTCTAATATGCAGAACTAGGGATGAAATGAGTCATAGGAAGAACTCTAGACAAAAAAGGAGGAGCCAATAACAATCAAATAAGGCAACCTAACTGAGAGTGATGGGGGTAGTAGGAAAATCCTCTAATGTACCTGATGTACATTTACAAACATATCAAAGTCAATCACTAAGCCAAACATTCAAAGGAGGGAGGGAGAGGTAATGGGGTGGACACTGGAAAAGGGCTAAATGAGAGATGTGTACATGTATGCCTCTACCATCTTGCACCTTGCTAAAGATGTAGGATTACAATGCACTAATAAATAATAAAAAAGAGCCGGGCGTGGTGATGCACACTTGTAATCCCCGCACTTGGGAGGTGGAGATAGGAGGATCTTTCAAAGCCAGACGCGCTGGCTTAAGAGACCCTGTTTCCAAATAAAACAATATAAAGTAGGTCTGGGAGTGTAGCCTAGAGGTAGAAGGGCTTCCATGAACCCCCGTACCACCAAAAAGTAAATAAAATTTTAATAATAATAATAATGATAATAATAATAATAATAAACAAAATTCCACTACAATATAATCTTTAATAAAAATATATAATCAATCTGAAGTTCATCAGTAAGGAAATCAACAAGCTGTTGGTATTTTATACCTTCTACTGCACAGTATAGAAGAGTAAAAGTGAATAAATTACAGCTAAATGTATTAATATATAACCTCAAAAATGACATTTTCAGCAAAAAAGCAAACTCCATTGATAAAGGACACCAAGTGAAATTTAAAATACTATAATTTAAAATATTAATAAATATATAAATATGTAACAAAAATACAAATGGGTAAAATAAATGCTGACAGTTAATTCTGCAAGTGTAGTAGTAGTTAGAGGAATAAAATTAGAATAAGTAAACAACATTTGTGTGTGTATGTGTGTACATGTGTGTGTCACTAGAGATTGAATTCAAAGACTTCTACCTCTAAGCTACACTTTCAGCATTTTTAAATTTTATTTTAGAACAATTTGTAGATAAATTGCTGAGATTAGCCTTGAACCTGTGTTATTCTTGTCTCAGCCTTCCGAGTACTGGGATGATAGGCATGCACCATTACACCTGGGTATTGACATCATTCTTTGATGGAAATTTTACTTTTAATTTTTTTAATATTCTAAGTGAATTGAGATCCTGTTAAGATTTTTCTAAAGCTGAGTTGTGATTATATGATTAAAATAAACCCTGGGGCCAAGTATGGTGCTGCATACCTATAATCCCATACTTGATTGGCTCAGAGAGGAGGAGTGCTGGTTGGAGACTAGCCTCATTGAACTTCTAAGACTGTTTCAAAATAAAATAAATGTAAAGAGCTGGGGTGTAGCTCAGAAGTAGAATTCCCTTAGGTTCAATCCCTGCTACTATAAAATAAATACTGGGTATTTATTATTTTATTTCTTATTAAATATTATTATATTTTTATTTATTTGAAATAAAAACTATAAAAGAAAAAACATCATAAATTTCTCTAGCCATTTAATCAATT